>NC_057814.1:271255449-271259666 GCF_018294505.1 Triticum aestivum | reverse complement strand
CCGCCGAAGGCCGACGTCGCCTCCGGTCTCCTCTGTCTTGCCTCGCCGCTGCCAGGGACCGCGCCTCCTCGACCGCTTCGCCGCCGGTAGTCGCCGCCGCCCGGAGAAGCTCGCCGCCGGCGTTGACCTGCCCTTGGACCAGATCCACCGGGAGGCGAACCAAACGCCTCGTCCGCGCCCCGGATCTCCCCATCCCGCACCACCTTTTCCCGTTTTTCGGAGGGTAAATTTCGCCCAAGTCCCAGGGTTTTTATCAGCATGTTGCATACTTTGACCTGCCATAAAGTTGTGTCTACTGCTCCGTTTTTGCGTGCATGATATATCTAAATGTTCGTCATGAGATTCTCTTCATTTTGTTCCATTGTGCCATGCTTTTTTGAGGTCATCTTGATGCCCTAATCATCGTTGCAAGAGTGCTATATGCTGTTTACTGCTGTCTATTTACAGAACTTGGTGATTGTCTTTTTCATTGCATTTTGTGTGTGCATCCTATGAGCATGAGCTCTACATGTGTTTTGATCTACATCATGCCATCTTTACAGTGGTGCTTCTCTTGTATTTTTAATATCTCTGTGGTGACTAGCACAAGCATGCAAAGTAGCCTCCATGAAGTTGCTGATTTCTGTGACTTAGTCATTTCTGCTAAGTCTGAGTCTGTTATATTTTGTTGCCATATAAACCTGCTGCTACAAGTCATTCTATGCATGATCTGGAGATGTTCACTAAGGATATTTTGTTGTTGATGTTATGATCTATCCATCAATGCCCTTGGTTGCATTTATAGCCTGCTGTAGCTTGTTGTGATCGGGCTCTCAAGTTGCTAAATAATGTATCCCTTGAGCCCTTCGAAGCTGCCCTTCAAGAACTCAAATCCACCGTGCGCTGGCCCCACGGTGGGCGCCAACTGTCGTGGAATTGTCACGGCAGATGTCCTCGTATAAGGACTTAGTCATGGAGCCATCGCAACTAGGAAGCTTAAAGGGGTTAAACGGGACAAAGGACACGAGGATTATACTGGTTCGGCCCCTTACGGTGAAGGTAAAAGCCTACTCCAGTTGATGTTGGATTACTTAGGGTTTCGATGACCAGGGAGCTAAACCACTATGCCTGGCTATCGATCTAATCTTACTTGTCCTGAACCGCCGCCGGGTCGTCCCTTTATATAGAGAGGTTAACGCCCAGCGGCTCTTAGAGACCCGGCCGGCTTATAAACAGTGTCCGGCTCGGACTCTTAACTGTTCTTGCCTTACACTATAAGTCATGCCTTAACGGCGGTTTATCACTACGGGCCTTAAGCCGCCTCTAGGCCTTAGGCCCATTATTAAACCGCCATCCTCAAGCTTGATATTGGGCTTCATGTGATGATCGTCATAACGTAACCCGGCCTCTCTTGGGCGGGTGATACCAGTAGTTATATCCCCAACAGTAGTGATTATATTCTTTCCTCGGCTAAAATGTTTCCCGTTGCTCATTCCCCTCTCGTCATTTAATCGTTCCGGAGTGTTGAAGACATCTCAGGAGATTCGTCTGTGTTCGAATTAATTCGAGGTTGTCACCTCATTCAAATATTAAAATTGTTCCGGTGCATCATTTCTCATTCAACAATCCTTTTCAACGGTGTTTCTTTTTAGTGGGCCCTAACCCACAGGTCTTTCCCAGGATCTTACCTAACTCTTCTAATTTTCCCGGAGCTATTCTCAAATCCTTTTTGAAGTTTGATGTAAGTATAAATTTCATCAGTCAGACGCTTTTCCAAGATCAATTTCAAATTATTTTCATTGTTGGCTCAACCTCTTCGCTTTTCATTCTCCCGGAGTAGCTCACCAATTTTGGTGTCCTTCTCGTCGTCATTCTCAACATTTGAGGACCGAAGTAGAGTTTTCCCTAAATCTTGTCCATTCTCCCGAAGATTCGCGGTGCTAGATCAATGTTACCCCATCAAATTGTTTCAAGTCGTGCAATTATTTTCACCCATCCGGAGTATTTCAGGAGTTGTTTTTCGTCTCAAGTATCCGGAGGCCTCCATTTCAGAATATTTCATCGTTCTAAGTTCTCAAATCCATTCTCCGATTATTCTATATTCATGCCTTTTCTTTCGTCTCCATATTCTTCTGGTGTTTTTGCTATTTAATCAGTTTGCGATCTCTTCGTTCTCTTGTCTCTAAATTCCCTCAAGTATATTCGTGCTTTTCTAATTCTTCCTGGTGATGCATTCTCCTTCGTCACTCAATTTTGAATTCCTACTGTGGCTCGTTCATGATTCTTTCTGTTGTTATCATATCATTTCATTCGTTCTTTCCAATCCTACCGGTGGTTCACGAAGACTTTCTCAAGTTTTGCGCTATATCCCCCCTTAATCTTTCCAACGAGAATAAGTAGTATGCAAATCCATTGTTTCTCATCAATTTAATTGGTGGAGGATAAACATAACGTAATCCGTATTTTCTTTCTTCAAGTGGTTTTATCTCTTCTTTTCGGAGATTGTTCATCTTATCACATTCTCGATTCAAAGTGTTTTCATCTTTTCTTTTCCGGAGTTCCAAGCTTCTCGCAGATTTCGTCGCGAACCCCCATCCAAATCATCGCAAGGCTTTACCCTTATTTTTTTCATACCTCAATTATGTCTCATCATCCTTTTGTTACCGGAGTTCTTCATGGTGGCTCGTCATGATTTAATTCATTCTTCAAGTGTTCATCAAGATTCTTTTTCAAGGAGTTCTAGTATTTTTTTCATCTTGCGTCTTGAAGTGCAACTAATCCTCCTTATTCTTCTGAAGTGGAGTTTTGCATTTCTTCGTCCTTTTCAGCTATCCAATCATTTCCGTTTGTGGCCGGTTATCACCTTATGATCTTGAGAAGTTACCTATAAGACCACAACAAGCTTATTCTTTTGTTGTTGAATTTCTAACAAAATCCGTTCATTATTTCCTTCTAAGGATGCTCTCTATTTCATTCATGGTAGAAGTTGTCATCTTCTTCCCCGTTATTCTAATTCCACTCTTTCAAGTCTTCCGGAGGTTTTGTGTTGTTCCTCAAGTCAAGTATCGTTCCATTTCTCAAGTCCATGTTCTATTCTTTCCCTGTTCAGCCGGAGTGCTGCATAAATTCCTTCGTTACTATTCTTTTTCTATCTTGTCCTAACCGGAGTGGTTTCAAATTCAGTCTTATTCCTTAAGTTTTTTGCTTTTTGTCTCATTCAACATTCCTCTTTCCTACTCGAGTGTTCTTGACTTTGTTCATCCTCACAGTTTTGTTCTTATTTCACCTCATCTTCTTTACCTTCCGTATCGGTCCTAAGATCTCGGGACAAGATATCTTGTTAGTGGAGGAGTGTTGTAACGCCCCAGATCCGATGCGCCAGGAGTCTGCCAGTTATTCGCCGTCCTTGCCGTGTCGTGTGTTTGCGTGTTGCATTTTTCCATGTCATCATTTGCATTGCATCATCATGTTTTTCAAAACTTGCATCCGGTCCTTTTCCCCGTTGCCCGTTTCGTGATCCGACACTCTCGCCGCACCCGTTGCACCCCCCTCTGTTTTCCTTTCGTGAGCGGGAGAAAAACCTTCTCGGAATGGGTCGGTATTTGCCGAGTGGCCTTGGTAGAGCACTGAAAGACCGCCCGTAAAATTTCATTCCATTCGGAGTCCGTTCGATAGCCCAACCCTCATCCGTAGCGGCACCGTTGCCAGTTATACGTCGGACATTTTCGGTCTCCGGAAACTGCCGCCGGGCCTCTCTCTCTCTCTTCTATCCTGCAGCCCACCTAGTTTCCCCTCTGTCCGGAGCCGCACGATCGCGATAGGAGGCTCCGAATCCACCCCTAGACCCAAACCCTAGCAAAACTGCTATATATAGCAGCCCCCCTTGCCATTTTGGCCTTCTCCTCCCTCCTCCTCGAAACCCGCACCCTCCCAATCATCAGCCGCCGTCTCCTCCTTATTTTCCGGCGCCGACCAGCCTCCCTCCGCCACTTGGCGCTGCCCTAGTGGTCAGCCGCCAGCGCGCCGTCGCCCTCCACCTCTCCGAGGCCGGCACCTGTCCCCGCGTCCTCCCACCTCGCCGCGGCCCGCCCGGCCCGTGGGGAGCCCGCGCAGGGCCAAACCGGGTCGAGCCGCCCCGCGCTCCTGCGCCTCGCCCTGCGCCTCGCCTCCGCCCGCCTCGTCGCGCGTCGTCCCTCCGTCGCCGGGCCGAGCGCCTACCCACCGACCTCGCCGGCGCC
>NC_057814.1:271234671-271254822 GCF_018294505.1 Triticum aestivum | reverse complement strand
CCGCCGCCCGGAGAAGCTCGCCGCCGGCGTTGACCTGCCCCTGGACCAGATCCACCGGGAGGCGAACCAAACGCCTCGTCCGCGCCCCGGATCTCCCCATCCCGCACCACCTCGTCCCGTTTTTCGGAGGGTAAATTTCGCCCAGTCCCAGGGTTTTTATCAGCATGTTGCATACTTTGACCTGCCATAACATTGTGTGTACTGCTCCGTTTTTGCGTGCATGATATATAGAAATGTTCGCCATGAGATGCTCTTCATTTTGTTCCATTGTGCCATTCTTGTTTGAGGTCATCTTGATGCCCTAATCATTGTTGCAAGACTACTATATGTTGTTAACTGCTGTCTGTTTACAGAACTTGGTGATTGTCTTTTTCATTGCATTTTGTGTGTGCATCCTATGAGCATGAGCTCTACATGTGTTTTGATCTACATCATGTCATCTTTACAGTGGTGCTTGTCTTGTATTTATAAGATCTCTGTGGTGACTAGCACAAGCATGCAAAGTAGCCTCCATGAAGTTGCTGATTTCTGTGACTTGGTCATTTCTGCTAAGTCCGAGTCTGTTATATTTTGTTGCTATATAAACCTGCTGCTACAAGTCATTCTATGCATGATCTGGAGATGTTCACTAAGGATATTTTGTTGTTGATGTTATGATCTATCCGTTCATGCCTTTGGTTGCATTTATAGCCTGCTGTAGCTTGTTGTGATCTGGCTCTCAAGTTGCTAAATAATGTTTCTGTCAGCCTGTTAACATGAAGTTCGTTGTTGACATGTGCTTTCCTAGTGATCCATGTACCCTATGACTATGCTGTTGCCATTCTTAGATTCATAATAAATCCTTCTTACTGTTGGTTGCCTTGCCATGCCATGTAATGCTCTGTGCTCAGTGGTTCAAGCTCACCAACATGCCTACTTATCGTTGTTTCTGCCATGTCCTGTTATTTTCTTCCAAGTCTGAGGCTGTTAATAAACCTTGCTATGTTTACATGGGTGCCATCATATCTTCTGTGCCTTTTTGGCTCGTGATTAGTAAGGAACTTTTGTTCTATGAAATTAGTAGATTCATGCCATTCCTTTGTTTGCTATGATATGTTCCTGTAGCATGTTCTTTGATAGCTCTAAACTTTGCAACCTGATGTTATTTCCGCCATGTCCAGTGATTTATGCTAAGTCTGTGAAACTGTTATTTTTTGCAATCTTTGGATGTCCTTTTGAGCATGGTCCTTTGATTTCTGGGGATAGCTCAGTGTTCATGTTTTGTAATGCTTTACCTGTACATAATGCCCATGTCATTTGTTTTCATGTTAAGGTGTTTTAGAGTATTGTTTTGATGCTTGCAAGATGCCTAGTTGCTGTTTTGGACAGTTTGTTGCTATATCTTGTTTGGAGTGTATGTGTGGCACCGTTGCTCCGTTTTGAGTGTGCTCTACATGAAACTTGCTTAGTTTTGTATGTAGTTTCATATTCCCTTGTTGCATACTTGTTTTGAGGTGTTTGCTTGATGTTTGAATGCATTTTGCATCAATGCCATGTTTATCTTGTTTTGCTCATATCTTCTAGGCCGTAGCTCCGAATCTAATGAACTTCATATGTAACTTGACTAGAATTTCATGTAGATCATCTTGGTGCATCTTAACTTGCTGTTTAACAACTTAAACATAAGGTTTATTCAGATCTGGACCAATTTTGAAATTTGCATATGAGGACTTACCGGAATTGTTATATGTTGTTTCCGGCCTCATTTAAACTTGCTTTGATGTGTTGTTCTTGTATGCATCATCTCTTGCCAGGAGTAGTTTCATGTAGCCTTGTCATGCATCATACTTGGTTGAGCATCATGCCTTGTTCATGTGTGGTGTGTTTACCTTGTTGTGTGCTTCTTCTCGATAGTTCCCGTGTCGTTGCGATCGTGAGGATTCGTTCGTCTTCGTGGCTTCATCTTCTTCATGGACTCGTTCTTCTTCCTAGCAGGATTTCAGGCAAGATGACCGTCACCTTGGATCTCATTACTATCATTGCTATGCTAGTTGCTTCGTTCTATCGCTATGCTGCGCTACCGATCACTTGCTCTTCAAGCCTCCCAAATTGCCATGAACCTCTAACCTTTGTCACCCTTCCTAGCAAACCGTTGTTTGGCTATGTTACCGCTTTGCTCAGCCCCTCTTATAGCGTTGCTAGTTGCAGATGAAGATGAAGATTGCTCCATGTTGGATTATGTTTATGTTGGAATATCACAATATCTCTTATTTAATTAATGCATCTATATACTTGGTAAAGGGTGGAAGGCTCGGCCTTATGCCTGGTGTTTTGTTCCACTCTTGCCGCCCTAGTTTCCATCATACCGTTGTTATGTTCCTTGATTTTGCGTCCCTTACGCGGTTGGGTGATTTATGGGACCCGCTTGACAGTTCGCTTTGAATAAAACTCTTCCAGCAAGGCCCAACCTTGGTTTTACATTTGCCTCACCTAGCCTTTTTTTCCCTTGGGAGTCGCGCATCCCGAGGGTCATCTTTATTTTACCCCCCGGGCCAGTGCTTGTCTAAGTGTTGGTCCAAACTAGAGCACCGTGCGGGACCATCCCTTGGCAACTTGGGTTACGTCGGTACCTGTACGCTTAGCTCATCCGGTGTGTCCTGAGAACGAGATACGTGCGACTCCTATCGGGATTGTCGACACATCGGGCGGCTTTGCCGGTTTTGTTTTACCATCGTCGAAATGTCTTGTGACCGGGATTCCGAGACTGACCGGGTCTTCCCGGGAGAAGGAATATCCTTCATTGATCGTGAGAGCTTATAATGGGCTAAGTTGGGACACCCCTGCAGGGTATTAAACTTTCGAGAGCTGTGCCCGCTGTTATGTGGCAGATGGGAATTTGTTAATATCCGGTTGTAGAGAACTTGACACTTGACTTAATTAAAACACATCAACCGCGTGTGTAGCTGTGATGGTCTTTTCTCGGCGGAGTCCGGGAAGTGAACACGGTTTGTGGGTTATGTTTGACGTAAGTAGGAGTTCAGGATCACTTCTTGATCATTACTAGTTCACGACCGTTCCGTTGCTTCTCTTCTCGCTCTTATTTGCGTAAGTTAGCCACCATACTTGCTTAGTCGCTGCTGCAACCTCACCACCTTATCCATTCCTTTCCCATTAAGCTTTGCTACTCTTGATACCCATGGTAATGGGATTGCTGAGTCCTCGTGGCTCACAGATTACTACAACAACAGTTGCAGGTGTAGGTTTTGCGATGATCATGACGCGAGAGCGATGTTATTTGTTTTGGAGTTCTTCTTCTGCTTCTTCTCCGATCAGGGGATAGGTTCCAGGTCGGCAGCCTGGGCTAGCAGGGTGGATGTTGTTTGAGTTCTGTTTGTGTTTCATCCGTAGTCGGGTATTTGTTCTCATGTATGTTGATGTATTCTTGCGGCATTTGTATGCCTTGTATGTAACCCCTTCTATTATGTAATGTTGATGTAATGATATCCACCTTGCAAAAGTGTTTCAATATGCGGTTCTATCCTTGGTGGGACCTTCGAGTCTCTTTAGGATAGTATCGCATATTGGGCGTGACAATTTGGTATCAAAGCCTCGACTGACCCTAGGAGCCCCCCTTGTTTGATCGTGTAGTTTGGTCGTTGTTGAGTCTAGAAGAAAACTGTTTTCGGAGTTTAATTATATCGGAGAGTAGGAATTCTTTTTACTCCTCTGCCCCTTCGTCGCTCTGGTGAGAAATCTTGACGTGGGTGTTTTGAACTATTCCTCTTCCCCTTCAAATTTTTTTAGGATCTCGCGGTTAGTTTTCGTTCGTTGTCCATCCTCTTCTCAATCCGGCGCATTTCTCTTCGAGTGTTTTCCATCCTCGTCATCTTTGGCAAGACCAGTCCTCAGTGCTTTCTCAACCGACGTTGTTTTCCATCCGAAGTTGTCCTTGTTTTTTCCCACCCACCCTCCCTTCTTCTTCTCAGAACCAGAGTCTGTAATCAAGTATCCATCCTACTCGTGTGAAGTCTTTGCATTTTTTTCCTCAATGATTTCAACCGGCGTTTTCTCTTCAAAGTTATTCGTCGATTTCCCCTTCCAAGTTGCCATTGTTTTTTTTCCCGCCCTCCCACCCCTTTTATTCCCGAAGTCTGAGCCTCTATTCGAGCATCTATTTCATTCGTGCGGAGTATCTTCAGTCTTCCCTCAATTATTTCAACCGGTGAATTCGCGTCTCGTTTGACATTCTTCATCTCTTTTCTTCTCCGGTGGATTCAATTCCAATTTTTGGTAGTTGTCGTGGAATTGTCACGGCAGATGTCCTCGTGCAAGGACTTAGTCATGGAGCCATCGCAACTAGGAAGCTTAAAGGGGTTAAACGGGACAAAGAACACGAGGATTATACTTGTTCGGCCCCTTACGGTGAACGTAAAAGCCTACTCCAGTTGAGGTTGGATTACTTAGGGTTTCGATGACCAGGGAGCTAAACCGCTATGCCTGGCTATCGATCTGATCTTACTTGTCCTGAACCGCCGCCGGGTCGTCCCTTTATATAGAGAGGTTAATGCCCAGCGGCTCTCAGAGACCCGACCGGCTTATAAACAGTGTCCGGCTCGGACTCTTAACTATTCTTGCCTTACACTATAAGTCATGCCTTAACGGCGGTTTATCACTACGGGCCTTAAGCCGCCTCTAGGCCTTAGGCCCATTATTGTACCGCCATCCTCAAGCTTGATATTGGGCTTCATGTGATGATCGTCATAACGTAACCCGGCCCCTCCTGGGTGGGTGACACCAGTAGTTATATCCCCAACATTAGGCCCTAGATTGATTTGAACCGGTTCATGTCAATCTTCAATACCTTAATAAAAAATCTTCTGGCTTCTGTCTGCGCAAAGGCTATAACCCGCCATTACGTCATCTTCTGGATTCTTTGTAACTCGCCGTGACGTCATCCTCTTGATTCTTGTAACCCGCCGTGACATCATCCGCCATTAATGCACGTTTTGCCCAACGTATCTCAATGGATCCTTATCTTAATAATTGTCCCGAAAATCGAGGCGTCTCCGCAGCTGGATAACCATGTCTTCAGCCTCCTCGTTTCTCGCGCCCATTCATCAGCCGTCCCTTATAAGTAGGCCCGGCCCTCAGGTCTTCGTCATTCCTCCCTTTCCATCATCTTCCTCCTCTCGACACCTCAGAGCCCGAGCTCCGCTGCCGCCACCGCGCATCCTGTCTGCACCAACCAAGGCCGCTGCATCGACCTGTCTTGACCAGAGAACCGCGATGCACCTCCGCTGCTCATCAGCACCAGTAAGTCCTCGCCGTCCCGTATACTAGATCCGCATTAGGGTTCGCGAGTTCTTCTGTGTTCTTCGTGGTTCCTCGTGATTCCTTCGCAGTTCTTCCACAACGGCCTCCTTTGATCTAAGAATAGTGCATAACTTCGGCGGTAGTCGTTTCACACCCATTTTCAATACTAGCAGATTCCTTTTGCTTGCAAAAAGACCTCATTTAGAGCTCTCGAACTTCTCTGTACTAGTTTTTAGGTCTAGAAATTTTTCCTTTCTGGACGATCGTTTGATCCAAAAGAATCCCTGCAATCTGTGAAACTTGTTTGTGCAACACTTAGGCAAAAATTGCATCCGTTAGCCATGGCGGCTCATATCGCCGGCTTAAAAGAGGCCATGCTTTGTGAAATTTCCGGATAATTCATAATAGAGTTAAATAACTTAATTGCTCATGATATCCACGGCGGCTTAAATAACCTGACACAATTAGCCATATATCATTAGGCCCTTTCATAAGCCGCCATCTTGAATACTGAACTGAAATTTTCCTTCGACTTAAATTTGAACCGGAATTTTTATTTTGTCATAGGCTTCCATCTTTCACAATGTCGCCTAAGGCTCCCAAAGCACCCATCACATGCAACTGGGTTAGATCCAACGTCACCGACAGCATCTTAGCTGATTTCGTGAAAACGGGTTACTTGCCAAAGAAAGAGGTCATGTCCTATCGTGCTCCTGACCCGTCAGAAGAGAGGCCTCAACCCAAGGATGGGGAAGTTGTCATATTTACTAATCACATGAACCGGGGCTTTGCTCCTCCCGGCTCAAAATTCTTCAGAGATGTCCTGCACTTTTTTGATCTGCGACCTCAAGACATCGGACCCAATTTCGTGTCAAACATCTGCAACTTCCAAGTGTTCTGTGAGGTGTACCTCGGAGAAGAACCCAGCTTGCTACTCTTTAGGGAGTTATTTTACCTGAACCGCCAGAATGAATGTGCCAACGGGCCTAGCTTGGAACTTGGTGGAATCTCAATCCAACGACGGAGAGATTGTCTCTTCCCTTATGCTGAGCCGCCAAGCCACCCGAAAGATTGGAACCAGACATGGTTCTACTGCCAAGACACTTCTCCGGCTGACGAGAACCCTCTGCCCGGCTTTCGCGCCCTGTGTCTAGAGTCAAATCACCCCTTGCCAGACAAATTATCTCAAGTTGAACGTCAACCACTTACTCCCACCATCAACAAAATCAAATCTCTTCTAGGGAACGGCTTAAATGGCATTGATCTAGTCTGGGTCTGGGTCGCCTGGCGGGTGATTCCTTTAAGCCGCCGCCCCGGCTTGATGTGTGATTACACGGGCCAGAAGGATGATCCTCTTCGACACAGTCCAGACGACTTACCTGAGGATGTCATTGATGATACAACCAAGTCGCTTCTGAACGAGAGCCTGGCAGATTGCGGGAGAGTGGGCTTAAGCCCTTTCTGCAAGACTAACCCGGCTCCAGCGGTAAACCATTAACCTGAATACTTCTCCTTCCATTTTAACGATTTTGTCTTAACTCACTAACCTTTGTTGTATTTTACAGGCTAATGATAAATTCTGGAAGGTCAAGTATGACCACGAAGCCGCCAAGAAAGCCAGAAAAGTTAAGAAAGCCGCCAGGAAAGCCGCTCCTCGTAAGAAGGGGAATAAACCTAGCGCCTCGGATCTGCTTCGTCTGGAAGACACCTCGGAGTCAGAGGTAGCTCTTGACTCTTTAGGCTCCTTTTTTAACCATCTTATTGACACGGATTATCAACAGGAGGACACCGAGACGAGTCATGAAGTGAATGAAGAGGTAACTATAATTTCCTCCGACTCCGAGCCTTTGCCGAGACGGAAAGTCCGAAGAGTAACCCGGAAAGTAAGATTTTCACATCCTTTAGCTTATCAAGATCCTCAATTTCTTTTGAAGCGACATATTTATGAGAGTCGGAGGCAGACCCGGACTAGCAAAGATGCAGACCTCTCCTCCGGCTTACCCGAAGCATCAAGGAAGCGCCGGACTGAGGTTATCTCCGACTTATATTCTTTGTATCCTTTGGCGGGCGCCACTCGTCAACCCCTTAATTCTTCCGACTCAAACTACCAGGGAACTTCGCCTTCCTCCGGCGACTCAATGCAGTCCAGCTTGCCGGCTTTCAAAACCGCTCCCGGGTAATGATGATCAGTTGATTTTATGCTTATCTTACTCATGTGTTTGCACTAACCCTTTGACTTGCAGTGTACAACTGAAGCCCAGCAAGAGGACGAAGAAAAATAAGCCGGCCGAAGAGCCGGTCCTGGCTGAGCCGGAACTCAGAATGGCTGCTCCTAATGTCTCTGCTGATGAGTCGCCGGCTGTACCATCTCCTGATGCCACCGCTGCTCCAACTGTTGAACAAGCTATAGAAGGTTCTGAGAACCCGGAGATCCCCAGCCCGGCTCATCCAGATGATCCGGACATTGAGATCACCCGGATTGAGTTTGTCGAACCGGGACGACCTACCGTGCTGGCCAAGTGCTCTGCCAAGGAAGAAATTCTGGAGCGCCGCCGGGCCAAGTTGAACATCACTGATTATGCTCATCTGAGCATTGAAGATATTGTCTCTGGCTATGTAAATCAAGTGCACAACAGCCGGGATCTGGAGATTGACATGGTGAAAAAATACAGCAAAAATCTGAGGTATAACTCTCTTGCTTACTCCATAGTTATACTTACCATGCCAGCCCCCAAGTCTATTACTTATGATAAAATATGTGATAGACTTAATACCGGCTTAGTAATTACTGCAAGAAAACCGGCTTACCTGGTAGCACTCAAGGTCCGGTTTAATCAGCATATCTGAATCGGTCCTTACCTTGTTTTAATGAAGTAGTTGAACAGCAATATGCATTAGCCCCCAAGTGCCATGTACCTTTGCTTGCAAAGTGCTTGGGACTTATTTGCATGAACCGCCACTGTAAATAGAGCTCTTCAGCATACATTAGCCCCCAAGTGCCAAGTACCTTTGCTTGCAAAGTGCTTGGGACTTATTTGCATGAACCGCCACTGTAAATAGAGCTCTTCAGCATACATTAGCCCCCAAGTGCCAAGTGTCTATGCTTGCAAAGTTCTTGGGACTTAATGTTACATTATAATCACCCTAACTGTGACCCGGAATTTATACAGGCCGCCGTCAAGGAATTTGAATCGAAGATCTCTGATTTAAAGAACCGCCTGAAGACTCAAGAAAATGAAACCCAAAAGGCCAACTCCAAGTTTGAAATCAGTGTATCTGCTCAAGAGAAACTAAAGAAGAAATTTGAAGCAGAGAGAAAAGCCTGGGCGGATGAAAAGGCGGCTTTGCTCAGTCGGGCCGAACAAGCGGAGGCTACTCTTGCTGGAACAGCCGCCGAGCTATCCGGCTTAAAACACCATGTTTCTCAGATGGTCTCCGCAATCTTTGGTAAGCTACTCTATAAGTGTTTAGCTAGTTTACATCTTTTCCAAAGAGCATCTCAATTATCATCAGCTTACCTGTCTTTGCAATGCAGGCCCCAGGAGCTCCAATCTTAATCAAAATGTGCTGACAAAATTGAAGGCGGTTTATACCTTGGTAGAACAACTTTACACCGGGTCACAATGTGCCTTAGCCGTTGTGGCTCTGTCAAATGAAGTTCCCACTCACCTGGCGGATGTACTCAGGCGGCTTGCCGTACTTCCTCAACGCTTCCAAGAGTTGAGACGGGCTTCTGCAAGAGCCGGAGCTATAGCCGCTCTGAGCCGGGCCAAGGCGTTTCTACCGGAGCTAGACCCGGCCGACATCGCCCTTGGGTATCCCAGCTTGAAGGAAGACGGCACCCCCTTTGACCAGAAGGACTTCGCCGCTTGTGTGAAGAGCGTACGCCCTGTGGCCACTTTGATTGGCAATGACACAGATCTTACCAAATATCAACCGGGCTATGACGCGGAGAATCAGAGAATCCCAACACCACGTTATGAAGCAGTCAGCCTGATTCCTCCAACTCGTAAGCATACCTTCGCCCCTGAAGTTGACCCGGCCGGGTTAATTGATGATGAGGCTCAATTTGAAGCCTTGAGTGGCATTGACTGGAAATCATCAACCTTCCAGGTCATGGAAACAGCCGGAGGAGCGGAGAGGGATGACCCGGAAACCTCAAGCAAACAACTCCCTTGATCTCGCAGGCGGCTCATGGTTATGTCTTAAAAAACGATGCCTCACCTTTTGGACTCGGGGAGTCATGTAATAGAGTAGGACAAACACTTAATTTTGTCATGCCATCGCACATGTGTGTAGCGCTCAACATTGTTTAAGCTGCCCTTTTATATTCTTCCGAGTTATGCTTGATCCTCTGTTTTCCTTATGTTTAAAGAGTTGTCTTTAATTGTCCTGCATAGAAAAACAAATCACAAGTCCCTTGGCGGCTTACCGCATGGAGAATCATACACTTTTCATATAACCCGGAATCATAACAAACCGGTCCTCCATTATATCCTTGAGAAAACCATAACAGCATACTTGTGATCCTTCAAGTACACCTCCGGTTTATGTGATCCGAATAAGGAGTAAAAAACCCCACTATGTAACATGATGCTTATCATGCGCGATCAACTTTATTGACCAAAGTTAAGCTGGTGGAGTAGAAACCACCCTTGAACACTTTAGATATAATCAAAAGAACTTGTTTGCAACAAAGAAACTTCAAAAATTTGGAGGCTTCTGATTCGAATACGACCAGAGAACCGCCCCAAAGGGGTTAAGCTAAGATTCGAATACGATCATATAGCCCCCAGTGGCTTTGGCGTTGCCGATCAAGAGGGTATCGACAGCTATGTTCTCTTTGGTTCGAATATGACCTATGTTTGAATAGGAAGCCCCCAAATGATCTTGAGAGTTGTTTAACGATGCTGATTCAAATACGATCCACGTTGGTTCCCAAAGGGGGTTGAGCCATGATCCAAATATGATCAAGAAACTCCCAATGAGCTCGGCAATATGCCAATCAAGTGGGTATCGACAGCTATGTTCTCTTTGGTTCGGATACGACCTATGTTTGAACAGGAAGCCCCCAAGTGGTCATATATTTAACGGCTAGATTCGAATACGATCATAAGCCGGATCATCCTCCAAGTGATCCTGCGATATCATAATGAAAATAACAATGACACATTTACCTTTGGAGGGGAAAAAGGACAGAGGTCCTGCTTTATTATTCATCATAATATATACATGGCTATAGAAATATGTACATTATGAGAGCCGGTGGCTCAGGTGTAATAAGGCCGAAGCTGAGCTATATTCCATGGCCGGCGGGTCTCCTCCTCCGACTTACGTGAATCTTTGTGCTCTCGAATATCGATGAGGTAGTATGACCCGTTGTGCAAGTTCTTGCTGACCACAAAGGGCCCTTCCCAAGGTGGGGATAGCTTGTGTGCATCTGTTTGATCCTGGATGAGCCAGAGCACCAAATCACCTTCCTGAAAGGTCCTGGACTTAACCCGGCGGCTGTGATAGCGGCGCATGTCTTGTTGGTAAATCGCCGAGCGAGCTACTGCTACGTCACGTTGTTCGTCCAACAAGTCAAGAGCATCTTCACGCGCTTGCTCATTGTCATAAGCCGCCACTCGAGGCGAGTCATAACGGATGTCGCTAGGGAGAACCGCCTCGGCGCCGTAAACCATGAAGAAAGGCGTGTAACCCGTAGACCTGTTAGGAGTAGTATTGATGCTCCATAACATAGAGGGTAACTCCTCCACCCAACAACCCGGCGTCCGTTGCAAAGGGACCAAAAGCCGGGGCTTGATGCCCTTCAAGATTTCCTGATTGACTCTCTCAGCTTGACCATTGGATTGGGGGTGAGCTACTGATGAAACATCAAGCCGAATATGCTCTCGTTGGCAAAATTCTTCCATGGCACCTTTAGACAGATTGGTACCATTGTCAGTTATAATGCTATGTGGAAAACCAAAGCGAAATATCACCTTTTTCATGAACTGAACCGCCGTGGCTGTGTCACACTTACTAACTGGCTCTGCCTCAACCCACTTTGTGAACTTGTCCACCGCCACCAAGAGGTGGGTCTTCTTATCCTTGGACCTTTTGAAAGGCCCAACCATATCAAGCCCCCAGACTGAAAACGGCCAAGTGACTGGAATCATCCTCAACTCTTGAGCCGGCACGTGAGCACGTCTTGAGAACTTCTGACAACCGTCACATTTACTGACTAAGTCCTCTGCGTCAGCGTGAGCCGTCAGCCAATAAAAACCATGACGAAAAGCCTTCGCCACAAGGGATTTCGAGCCGGCATGATGGCCACAATCCCCCTCGTGAACCTCCCGTAAAATTTCTTGACCCTCCTCAGGGGAAACACAACGCTGAAAAGCCCCAATAACACTGCGATGATGCAGCTCGCCATTGATAATTATCATTGACTTAGACCGCCGGGTTATCTGTCTGGCCAAAGTTTCATCCTCAGGCAAGTCTCCCCGGGTCATGTAAGCCAAGTATGGCACTGTCCAATCTGGGATAACGTGAAGAGCCGCCACCAACTGCGCTTCTGGGTCAGGAACAGCCAAGTCTTCCTCTGTAGGCAACTTGACAGAAGGGTTATGCAGAATATCCAAGAAAGTATTAGGTGGCACCGGCTTATGCTGAGAGCCCAGCTGGCTTAAGGCATCAGCCGCTTCGTTCTTTCTGCGGTCAATGTGCTCCACTTGATAACCCTGAAAATGCCCGGCGATGGCATCAACTTCACGGCGATAAGCTGCCATGAGGGGGTCCTTGGAATCCCACTTGCCTGATACCTGTTGAGCCACCAAATCTGAGTCGCCAAAGCATCTCACCCGGCTTAAGCTCATCTCCTTAGCCATCCGAAGACCATGGAGCAAGGCCTCATACTCAGCTGCATTGTTAGTACAGGGAAACATCAACCGTAGCACATAACGAAATTTGTCACCGCGAGGGGACGCTAAAGCGACTCCAGCCCCCGAGCCCTCCAACTGCCTGGACCCGTCGAAGTGAATAGTCCAGTATGTGTTATCTGGCCTCTCCTCAGGCATCTGCAGTTCTGTCCAGTCGTTGATGAAGTCTACCAATGCTTGAGATTTGATAGCAGTGCGTGGCACATACTTTAAATCATGAGGCCCAAGTTCAATGGCCCACTTAGCAACTCTTCTGGTGGCTTCTCTGTTTTGGATGATATCTCCTAACAGAGCAGAACTAACCACAATGATGGGGTGGCCCTGGAAATAATGCTTAAGCTTCCTGCTTGCCATGAACACCCCATAAACAAGCTTCTGCCAATGTGGATACCGTTGCTTGGACTCAATGAGTACTTCGCTGACATAGTAAACCGGCCGCTGAACCGGATGTTCCTTACCCGCCTTCTTGCGCTCCACCACGACGGCCACATTGACGGCTCATGTGTTAGCGGCTATATACAACAATAAGGGCTCCTTATCGACAGGAGCTGCAAGGACTGGCGCTCAGCTAACTGTCTTTTCAAATCCTCAAAAGCAGCATTAGCAGCATCACTCCAGACAAAATCATCTGTTTTTTTCATCATCTGATATAGTGGTATGGCCTTTTAGCCCAACCGGCTTATAAATTGACTCAAAGCAGCGATGCGGCCCGCCAGACGCTGGACGTCCTTTATGCACGCCGGCTTAGCCAGAGAGGTGATTGCCTTGATCTTCTCCAGGTTAGCTTCAATGCCTCTGTGAGAAACCAGAAAACCCAAGAGCTTGCCTGCAGGAACACCAAAAACACACTTGGCCGGGTTAAGCATCATCTTGTAGACCCGGAGATTATCAAAGGTCTCTCTCATATCATCTATCAAGGTCTCCTTCTCTCTGGATTTGACCACAATATTATCCACATAGGCGTGAACGTTGCGCCCAATCTGATTATGAAGACAATTCTGCACGCAATGCTGGTAAGTCGCCTGTGCACTTTTGAGCCCAAAAGGCATAGACACATGATAGAAAGCTCCAAAGGGAGTAATGAACGTCGTCTTCTCTTGGTCCTTAACAGCCATTTTGGTCTGATGGTAACCAGAGTACGCATCCAAAAAACTCAAACGCTCACAACCAGCCGTAGCATCAATAATTTGATCAATACGAGGGAGAGCAAAAGGATCAGCCGGACAAGCCTTGTTTAAATTCGTATAATCCACACACATACGCCAGGTGCCGTTCTTTTTGAGTACGAGGACCGGGTTAGCTAACCATTCTGGATGAAAGACTTCCACAATGAACCCGGCCACCAAGAGCCGAGCTACTTCCTCACCAATGGCCTTCCGCCTCTCCTCATTAAACCGACGGAGGAATTGCCTGACTGGCTTAAATTTTGGATCGATATTAAGAGTGTGCTCAGCGAGCTCTCTCGGTACACCCGTCATGTCAGAAGGTTTCCATGCAAAGATGTCCCGGTTCTCACGGATGAACTCGATGAGCGCGCCTTCCTATTTAGGATCCAGATTGGCGCTGATGCTGAACTGCTTAGATGAGTCACCTGGAACAAAGTCAACAAGCTTAGTCTCATCGGCCGACTTAAATTTCATTACCGGCTCATGCTCCATGGTTGGCTTTTTCAGAGACGTCATATCTGCCGGGTCAACATTATCCTTATAAAACTTCAACTCCTCTGTCGCACAAACAGATTCAGCGTAAGCAGCGTCACCTTCCTCGCACTCCAAAGCTAATTTTCGGCTGCCGTGAACCGTAATGGTCCCGTTGTGAACTGGCACCTTGAGCTGCAAGTATACATAACACGGCTGTGCCATGAACTTGGCGTAAGCCGGCCGCCCAAATAGAGCATGGTACGGGCTTCTAATCTTGACCACCTCAAAAGTCAGTTTTTCCGCCCTGGAGTTGTACTCATCTCCAAAGGCTACTTCCAGCTCGATCTTACCAACTGGATACGCCAACTTACCAGGCACCACGCCGTGGAAAACAGTATTGGACTGGCTCAGGTTTTTATCGGTTAATCCCATACGACGGAAGGTCTCATAATAGAGGATGTTGATGCTGCTGCCCCCGTCCATGAGCACCTTAGTGAATTTATACCCTCCAACCTGAGGAGCCACCACCAAAGCCAGGTGACCCGGATTATCAACCCGGGGAGGGTGATCCTCCCTACTCCATACAATAGGTTGCTCAGACCATCGCATGTAACGTGGAACCACGGGCTCAACAGCGTTCACAGCCCTTTTATGAAGCTTCTGGTCTCGCTTGCACAAACTGGTAGTAAACACATGATACTGTCCACTGTTGAGCTGCTTTGGATTGGTCTGATATCCCCCCTGTTGCTGCTGCTGATTACCCTGGCCAGATTGCTGGTTGAAACCCCCTTGATTACTTTGAAAATTTTGAAAATTGGAATTTGAACCGCCGCCCGGGCCATGAAAGCCGCCGCCGCCTGAGCCGCCGCCCTGCCCATTGTTGCCATTGAAACTGTTGGAATTTTTGAAAGCTTTCATGATGGCACAGTCTTTCCATAGATGAGTGGCTGGCTTCTCCCTAGAACCGTGCCTTGGACAGGGCTCATTCAACAATTGCTCAAGCGTCGGGCCTGATCCGACGGATCGGGGAGGTGGTCTCCCCTTACGTCGGTGGTTGTTACCTTGCGCATTGGTGTTGGCCACAAATTCCATACTGCCATCAGCCTTACGTTTATTACTTCCCTGGTTCGCCGGGTTATGCTGAGGGCCCTTGCCGTTGCCATTCATCTTTCCCTTCCCTGTCTTTTCCTCATCTGACGCGGGATCCTTGGTACTATCAGACTCGGTGTACTTGACCAGAGCCACCATCAGCGTACCCATATCATTGCAATCGCGCTTGAGCCGCCCAAGCTTCATCTTCAGAGGTGCAAAACGACAATTTTGCTCCAACATCAAGACCGCAGAGCCGGCATCCATCTTATCAGACGAATGTATTATCTCTTTGACACGGCGTACCCAATGGGTTGTATACTCGCCTTCTTGCTGTTTGCAGTTAGTCAAATCCACAATCGACATTGATTGCCTACATGTATCTTTGAAGTTTTGGATGAACCGGGCTTTTAGCTCTGCCCATGACCTGATGGAATTGGGCGGCAGTCCCTTCACCCAAGTGCGGGCAGTCCCATCCAACGTCATGGTGAAGTATTTGGCCATTGCCGCTTCGCTGACATCCAGCAACTCCATAGCCATCTCGTAGCTCTCAAGCCATGCTCCGGGCTGTAAATCAGCCGTGTAATTAGGTACCTTCCTAGGTCCTTTGAAATCCTTGGGCAGACGTTCATTACGGAGAGCCGGCACCAGGCAAGGGACGCCTCCGGCTCTTGTAGCCATGCCTGCCTCAACAGAAGCCGTCGGGTGAACCGGAAAAGGCTGGTAAGCCGTCATCTGAGCCGCCTGCTCAGCTTCCTGACGCGCTCTGTCTTGATCTATCGCATTAAAGGCTCCATTATGTGCCGGGCCATGCCCCCCAGGAAAGTCATGGCGCCGGACGTTGCTTGAGCCGGTCGCCGACGCCATGTGTCTGCTATAACCCGGACTCCGGTTTTGACGAATTGCCTGTCGAGGGGTCGAATGAATCCTGTCCCGGCTATATGAATATGCCTCCTGCTGCACCAAAGCCGTCTGAAGAAGTTCTCTGACTCTGCGGGTTTCAACCGCCGTTGGGGAGTCACCCTCAACCGGAAGAGCTGCCAGTCGCGCTGCTGCAGCGATCATGTTTTCCAACGGGTTAGAATAATGACCCGGTGGTGTTGGCACGTATGGAGGCGGTGCAGTATTCACACGGGGAGGCCCCATCACTGGTGGCTGAACCAGCGTTCCCACCCCGGGTGCTGTGATCTGATTCATCTCTAGCGGGTTGCTAGGCCCTGCACCGGGTGTGTTGAAGAGGTTGCGAGGGTCATAAACCGGAGGGAGCCGAGATTGAGCTTTCTGATACCTCCTTCTCATGACCTCATTGGTTGCGTTCTGATCCATCGTGAGTCGGAAAGACTGCGCCTGAATAAACTGAGCCTGGGCATCCAGAGCCACCCGCTCTGCAGCCATCCTAACTCCTTCCGCTGCCAGGTCTTCCTTGGCCTGCGCTATGTCCAATTTTAGTGGTGCTACTTCTGCATCATGTTGAGCTTGATCCGCCGGGACGACCGTGGCAGTTAACAGGGCCGTCATCTTATCTGTGAGATCCATTAGCACCTGAGCCGGCGAGTGCATAGGGCCTCCTGCCCCAGTGGCGGAGTTTTGAACAGGTTGTGTGCCGGCCATGAATATTCCAACCCGGATTGGTGGCTCAAAGGGGTCCGGAATACTGTCGCCATCGGAACAACCCCTGAGCCTGCCATCTTGAAGTTGATATAACGAGTTGGTCTCATCTAGGGACGACTCGCCGTCAGAGCGGGCGGCCGTCTCATCGCCAGATCCAGATCCTTCAGAGAGTTCTCCATGGACGCATCCCACGAAAGCACGCTTCAAGGCGGGCAGAGTCCGGGCGGGTCTCGCACGCTAAGCCGTCTCGACGAGGTCGGTGCAGAGGTCCGGCTCAGGGCCCGGCTCGCCAATCTTGCCAATGAAAACGTGGATTCCGCCGAAGGGGACCCGGTACCCGTACTCGATTGAGCCAGCGTCGAGGCCCCAGCCTGCGTCGTCGATGTAGAGCTTACCGCGACGACTCTTGGTCATCCGGCCCACAGCGTATCCCTTGAGCCCTTCGAAGCTGCCCTTCAAGAACTCAAATCCACCGTGCGCTGGCCCCACGGTGGGCGCCAACTGTCGTGGAATTGTCACAACAGATGTCCTCGTGCAAGGACTTAGTCGTGGAGTCATCGCAACTAGGAAACTTAAAGGGGTTAAATGGGACAAAGGACACGAGGATTATACTGGTTTGGCCCCTTACGGTGAAGGTAAAAGCCTACTCCAGTTGAGGTTGGATTACTTAGGGTTTCGATGACCAGGGAGCTAAACTGCTATGCCTGGCTATCGATCTGATCTTACTTGTCCTGAACCGCCGCCGGGTCGTCCCTTTGTATAGAGAGGTTAACGCCCAGCGGCTCTCAGAGACCCGGCCGGCTTATAAACAGTGTCCGGCTCGGACTCTTAACTATTCTTGCCTTACACTATAAGTCATGCCTTAACGGCGGTTTATCACTATGGGCCTTAAGCCGCCTCTAGGCCTTAGGCCCATTATTAAACCGCCATCCTCAAGCTTGATATTGGGCTTCATGTGATGATCGTCATAACGTAACCCGGTCTCTCCTGGGCGGGTGACACCAGTAGTTATATCCCCAACAGTAGTGACTATATTCTTTCCTCGGCTAAAATGTTTCCCGTTGCTCGTTCCCCTCTCGTCATTTAATTGTTCCGGAGTGTTGAAGAAGTCACAGGAGATTCGTCTGTGTTCGAATTAATTCGAGGTTGTCACCTCATTCAAATATTAAAATTGTTCCGGTGCATCATTTCTCATTCAACAATCCTTTCCAACGGTGTTTCTTTTTAGTGGGCCCTAACCCACAGGTCTTTCCCAGGATCTTACCTGACTCTTCTAACTTTCCCGGAGCTACTCTCAAATCCTTTTCGAAGTTTGATGTAAGTATGAATTTCATCAGTCAGACGCTTTTCCAAGATCAATTTCAAATTATTTTCATTGTTGGCTCAACCTCTTCGCTTTTCATTCTCCCGGAGTATCTCAACAATTTTGGTGTCCTTCTCGTCGTCATTCTCAACATTTGAGGACCGAAGTAGAGTTTTCCCTAAATCTTGTCCATTCTCCCGAAGATTCGCGGTGCTAGATCGATGTTACCCCATCAAATTGTTTCCAGTCGTGCAATTATTTTCACCCATCTGGAGTATTTCAGGAGTTGTTTTTCGTCTCAAGTATCCGGAGGCCTCCATTTCAGAATATTTCATCGTTCTAAGTTCTCAAATCCGTTCTCCGATTATTCTATATTCATGCCTTTTCGTTCGCCTCCATATTCTACTGGTGTTTTTGCTATTTAATCAGTTTGCGATCTCTTCGTTCTCTTGTCTCTAAATTCCCTCAAGTATATTCGTGCTTTTCTAATTCTTCCCGGTGATGCATTCTCCTTCGTCATTCAATTTTGAATTCCTACGGTGGCTCGTTCAAGATTCTTTCTGTTGTTATCATATCATTTCATTCGTTCTTTCCAATCCTACCGGTGGTTCACGAAGACTTTCTCAAGTTTTGCGCTATATCCCCCCCTTAATCTTTCCAACGAGAATAAGTAGTATGCAAATCCATTGTTTCTCATCAATTTAATTGGTGGAGGGTAAGCATAACGTAATCCGTATTTTCTTTCTTCAAGTGGTTTTATCTCTTCTTTTCGGAGATTGTTCATCTTATCACATTCTTGGTTCAAAGTGTTTTCATCTTTTCTTTTCCGGAGTTCCAAGCTTCTCGCCGATTTCGTCGCGAACCCCCATCCAAATCATCGCAAGGCTTTACCCTTATTCTTTTCATACCTCAATTATGTCTCATCATCCTTTTGTTACCGGAGTTCTTCACGGTGGCTCGTCATGATTTAATTCATTCTTCAAGTGTTCATCAAGATTCTTTTTCAAGGAGTTCTAGTATTTTTTTCGTCTTGCGTCTTGAAGTGCAACTAATCCTCCTTATTCTTCTGAAGTGGAGTTTTGCATTTCTTCGTCCTTTTCAGCTATCCAATCATTTCCGTTTGTGGCCGGTTATCACCTTATGATCTTGAGATGTTACCTATAAGACCACAACAAGCTTATTCTTTTGTTGTTGAATTTCCAACAAAATCCGTTCATTATTTCCTTCTAAGGATGCTCTCTATTTCATTCATGGTAGAAGTTGTCATCTTCTTCTCCGTTATTCTAATTCCACTCTTTCAAGTCTTCCGGAGGTTTTGTGTTGTTCCTCAAGTCAAGTATCGTTCCATTTCTCAAGTCCATGTTCTATTCTTTCCTTGTTCAGCCGGAGTGCTGCATAAATTCCTTCGTTACTATTCTTTTTCTATCTTGTCCTAACCGGAGTGGTTTCAAACTCAGTCTTATTCCTTAAGTTTTTGCTTCTTGTCTCATTCAACATTCCTCTTTCCTACTCGAGTGTTCTTGACTTTGTTCATCCTCACTGTTTTGTTCTTATTTCACCTCATGTTCTTTACCTTCCGTATCGGTCCTAAGATCTCGGGACGAGATCTCTTGTTAGTGGAGGAGTGTTGTAACGCCCCAGATCCGATGCGCTAGGAGTCTGCCAGTTATTCGCCGTCCTTGCCGTGTTGTGTGTTTGCGTGTTGCATTTTTCCATGTCATCATCTGCATTGCATCATCATGTTTTTCAAAACTTGCATCCGGTCCTTTTCCCCGTTGCCCGTTTCGTGATCCGACACTCTCGCCGCACCCGTTACACCCCCCTCTGTTTTCCTTTCGGTCTACGGAAACTGCCGCCGGGCCTCTCTCTCTCTTCTATCCTGCAGCCCACCTAGTTTCCCCTCTGTCCGGAGCCGCACGATCGCGATCGGAGGCTCCGAATCGACCCCTAGACCCAAACCCTAGCAAAACTGCTATATATAGCAGTCCCCCTTGCCATTTTGGCCTTCTCCTCCCTCCTCCTCAAAACCCGCACCCCCCCAATCATCAGCCGCCGTCTCCTCCTTGTTTTCCGGCGCCGACCAGCCTCCCTCCACCACTTGGTGCTGCCCTAGTGGTCAGCCGCCACCGCGCCGTCCCCCTCCACCTCTCCCAGGCCGCCACCTGTCCCCGCATCGTCCCACCTCGCCGCGGCCCGCCCGGCCTGTGGGGAGCCCGCGCAGGGCCAAACCGGGCCGAGCTGCCCCGCGCTCCTGCGCCTCACCCAGCGCCTCGCCTCCGTCCGCCCCGTCGCG
>NC_057814.1:271202674-271234358 GCF_018294505.1 Triticum aestivum | reverse complement strand
GCTCCGCCGAAGGCCACCGTCGCCTCCGGTCTCCTCTGTCTCGCCTCGCCGCTGCCAGGGACCGCGCTTCCTCGACCGCTTTGCCGCCGGTAGCCGCCGCCGCCCGGAGAAGCTCGCCGCCGGCGTTGACCTGCCCCTGGACCAGATCCACCGGGAGGCGAACCAAACGCCTCGTCCGCGCCCCGGATCTCCCCATCCCGCACCACCTCGTCCCGTTTTTCGGAGGGTAAATTTCGCCCAGTCCCAGGGTTTTTATCAGCATGTTGCATACTTTGACCTGCCATAACGTTGTGTGTACTGCTCCGTTTTTGCGTGCATGATATATAGAAATGTTCGCCATGAGATGCTCTTCATTTTGTTCCATTGTGCCATTCTTGTTTGAGGTCATCTTGATGCCCTAATCATTGTTGCAAGACTACTATATGTTGTTAACTGCTGTCTGTTTACAGAACTTGGTGATTGTCTTTTTCATTGCATTTTGTGTGTGCATCCTATGAGCATGAGCTCTACATGTGTTTTGATCTACATCATGTCATATTTATAGTGGTGCTTGTCTTGTATTTATAAGATCTCTGTGGTGACTAGCACAAGCATGCAAAGTAGCCTCCATGAAGTTGCTGATTTCTGTGACTTGGTCATTTCTGCCAAGTCTGAGTCTGTTATATTTTGTTGCTATATAAACCTGCTGCTACAAGTCATTCTATGCATGATCTGGAGATGTTCACTAAGGATATTTTGTTGTTGATGTTATGATCTATCCGTTCATGCCTTTGGTTGCATTTATAGCCTGCTGTAGCTTGTTGTGATCTGGCTCTCAAGTTGCTAAATAATGTTTCTGTCAGCCTGTTAACATGAAGTTCGTTGTTGACATGTGCTTTCCTAGTGATCCATGTACCCTATGACTATGCTGTTGCCATTCTTAGATTCATAATAAATCCTTCTTACTGTTGGTTGCCTTGCCATGCCATGTAATGCTCTGTGCTCAGTGGTTCATGCTCACCAACATGCCTACTTATCGTTGTTTCTGCCATGTCCTGTTATTTTCTTCCAAGTCTGAGGCTGTTAATAAACCTTGCTATGTTTACATGGGTGCCATCATATCTTCTGTGCCTTTTTGGCTCGTGATCAGTAAGGAACTTTTGTTCTATGCAATTAGTAGATTCATGCCATTCCTTTGTTTGCTATGATATGTTCCTGTAGCATGTTGTTTGATAGCTCTAAACTTTGCAACCTGATGTTATTTCTGCCATGTCCAGTGATTTCTGCCAAGTCTGTGAAACTGTTATTATTTGCAATCTTTGGATGTCCTTTTGAGCATGGTCTTGTTATTTCTGGGGACAGCTCAGTGTTCATGTTTTGTAATGCTTTACCTGTACATAATGCCCATGTCATTTGTTTTCATGTTAAGGTGTTGTAGAGTATTATTTTGATGCTTGCAAGATGCCTAGTTGCTGTTTTGGACAGTTTGTTGCTATATCTTGTTTGGAGTGTATGTGTGGCACCGTTGCTCCGTTTTGAGTGTGCTCTACATGAAACTTGCTTAGTTTTGCATGTAGTTTCATATTCCCTTGTTGCATCCTTGTTTTGAGGTGTTTGCTTGATGTTTGAATGCATTTTGCATCAATGCCATGTTTATCTTGTTTTGCTCATATCTTCTAGGCCGTAGCTCCGAATCTAATGAACTTCATATGTAACTTGACCAGAATTTCGTGTAGATCATCTTGGTGCATCTTAACTTGCTGTTTAACAACTTGAACATAAGGTTTATTCAGATCTGGACCAATTTCGAAATTTGCATATGAGGACTTACCGGAATTGTTATATGTTGTTTCCGGCCTCATTTAAACTTGCTTTGATGTGTTGTTCTTGTATGCATCATCTCTTGCCAGGAGTAGTTTCATGTAGCCTTGTCATGCATCATACTTGGTTGAGCATCATGCCTTGTTCATGTGTGGTGTGTTTACCTTGTTGTGTGCTTCTTCTCGATAGTTCCCGTGTCGTTGCGATCGTGAGGATTCGTTCGTCTTCGTGGCTTCATCTTCTTCATGGACTCGTTCTTCTTCCTAGCGGGATTTCAGGCAAGATGACCGTCACCTTGGATCTCATTACTATCATTGCTATGCTAGTTGCTTCGTTCTATCGCTATGCTGCGCTACCGATCACTTGCTCTTCAAGCCTCCCAAATTGCCATGAACCTCTAACCTTTGTCACCCTTCCTAGCAAACCGTTGTTTGGCTATGTTACCGCTTTGCTCAGCCCCTCTTATAGCGTTGCTAGTTGCAGATGAAGATGAAGATTGCTCCATGTTGGATTATGTTTATGTTGGAATATCACAATATCTCTTATTTAATTAATGCATCTATATACTTGGTAAAGGGTGGAAGGCTCGGCCTTATGCCTGGTGTTTTGTTCCACTCTTGCCGCCCTAGTTTCCGTCATACCGGTGTTATGTTCCTTGATTTTGCATCCCTTACGCGGTTGGGTGATTTATGGGACCCCCTTGACAGTTCGCTTTGAATAAAACTCTTCTAGCAAGGCCCAACCTTGGTTTTACATTTGCCTCACCTAGCCTTTTTTTCCCTTGGGAGACGCGCATCCCGAGGGTCATCTTTATTTTACCCCCCCGGGCCAGTGCTTGTCTAAGTGTTGGTCCAAACTAGAGCACCGTGCGGGACCATCCCTTGGCAACTTGGGTTACGTCGGTACCTGTACGCTTAGCTCATCCGGTGTGTCCTGAACGAGATACGTGCGACTCCTATCGAGATTGTCGACACATCGGGCGGCTTTGCTGGTTTTGTTTTACCATCGTTGAAATGTCTTGTGACCGGGATTCCGAGACTGATCGGGTCTTCCCGGGAGAAGGAATATCCTTCGTTGACCGTGAGAGCTTATAATGGGCTAAGTTGGGACACCCTGCAGAGTATTAAACTTTCGAGAGCCGTGCCCGCGGTTATGTGGCAGATGGGAATTTGTTAATATCCGGTTGTAGAGAACTTGACACTTGACTTAATTAAAACGCATCAACCGCGTGTGTAGCCGTGATGGTCTCTTCTCGGCGGAGTCCGGGAAGTGAACACGGTTTCTGGGTTATGTTTGACGTAAGTAGGAGTTCAAGATCACTTCTTGATCATTACTAGTTCACGACCGTTCCGTTGCTTCTCTTCTCGCTCTTATTTGCGTAAGTTAGCCACCATACTTGCTTAGTCGCTGCTGCAACCTCACCACCTTATCCATTCCTTTCCCATTAAGCTTTGCTAATCTTGATACCCATGGTAATGGGATTGCTGAGTCCTCGTGGCTCACAGATTACTACAACAACAGTTGCAGGTACAGGTTTTGCGATGATCATGACGCGAGAGCGATGTTATTTTTTTTGGAGTTCTTCTTCTGCTTCTTCTCCGATCAGGGGATAGGTTCCAGGTCGGCAGCCTGGGCTAGCAGGGTGGATGTCGTTTGAGTTCTGTTTGTGTTTCATCCGTAGTCGGATATTTGTTCTCATGTATGTTGATGTATTCTTGCGGCATTTGTATGCCTTGTATGTAACCCCTTCTATTATGTAATGTTGATGTAATGATATCCGACTTGCAAAGCGTTTCAATATGCGGTTCTATCCTTGGTGGGACCTTCGAGTCTCTTTAGGATAGTATCGCATATTGGGCGTGACACCCACGTAGGTGGGGGACATGCACGAAGAGAAGAGGTGCACGCACGCCGCACGTACTCCCGTCTCTTTCCCAACCACACCCGCGCGGGTCCATGGTGGAGTTCATTTCTGTACGAAAAGGCAACCCACGTGGTAATTTGACACATGTACTGGTTGTCCACATGATGGAGGATCATGTACCACGGGTGAACAAACAAATTGTGGCTTGACGCATTATGTTAAAAAAAGAGGCAAACCATGTGGGGCCTACCTTAGAGGCAAGGCTCTATACATGGAGATGCTCTGTACGTATTATTTTTGATGTGTCTCGTCAACTCGCAGAATGAGGAGAAGCTTGCTTAGTATGCCGTCTCCCCCTCCCACGGGCGCGGTGGCTCGTAGAGTCGCAGGACGAGGAGAAGCTTGCTTACTACGCCTACGCCCGCTCCCTCGCCCATGGGCGCGGTGGCTCGCAGGATGAGCAGAAAATTTTACTACTCCCTCCGTTACTCCTCGTCCCTACCTTGGTTAGAGAGATTATCATATTGTTTGAAATATATGTCTTTCACTAGTAGATTTCAATATGAACTACTAGTACATACTCCAAACACTGATGTATATAGACGTATTTTAGAGTGTAGATTCACTCATTTTACTCTGTATGTAGTCCATATTGAAACAGACGTACAAGTACGCACTCTCCCTCGCCCCTCGCTCCACCCTCGCCCACGTGGTGGACGTGCAGCAATTCATTCGGTCTCAGATAGACAGAACGATCTACTGTAGAACCATCATTGCTGGACTTCCCGAAGAGGCGAAGATCCAAGCGCAAGGTTAATTTTTTTTAGATGCCAAGCGCAAGGTGTCGGTGTGGAACGACACCTATGGGATCACAAGAATCCCTCCTACGGTTGCCGGGGCGCGGGGTTGCGAGAAGAGCAGGGCTAGTAGACAACATGAGGATCGTTTACCCAGGTTCGGGCCGCGAGGATGCGTAAAACCCTAGTCCTGATTTGGTGGGTGTATTTCAGAGAGTTCTTGAGCTCTCGAACTAGCTGTGGTGAGTGCCTGGTTCGAAAGAGCCGAATCCTTCTCCTGTATGCCATGGGCCTCCTTTTATAGTTGGAAGGGGCTGCCACAGTGGCACACAGGAAGTGGAAAGGCGTACAGTGCCCTAAGCTTATTGCTCGTATTACAGGACAAGACACACTTAATGCGTAGCTTAGGTGTCCCCTTGCTTTATTGGGGACAGGGGCGAGGCCCGTCCCGTCCGTCGCCGCTCCTCCTTGCTTCCACACATGCCTTGGCCAGCGATGCGTGCGGCGCCATGTAGGCAGGCATGCAGCTGAGGTGGCGCGGTGGTGGAGCCTTCACGAAGATCTGCATGCCGCCACGCAGGTGCACGATGAGTTGGCCTGGGAGCTGCATGTTGCCACGCAGGTGCCCGCCCAGCTGGTCGGGTTGGCAGCTGCATGCGAACGGTGGTGGAAGCTTGGTTGACGCGGGCCTGGCGGTGGCCCCGCTGGCGTCCTTGGCGAGAGTCTTGCCGGGTGGCCCGGCAAGGGTCTTGCCGCGGCGCGTTGTCGTCCCCGGCAAGGACCTTGCCGGGGGTCTGGTGGCCTTCCTCGGCAAGGATCTTGCCGAGGATCGTTGTCTTCTAATCCTCATCTGATCTTGAATATGTCTTCACAAAGATCTGCATGCCACCACCGAGGTGCCCTCCCGAGCCCTGGCCCCACGTGGATGATGGCGTTGGGTACCGTGGGCTCAAGGGTGGCTCACTCTGTTGGTGTGGGGCGAGCTGCCCCGGCAAGGGTCTTGCCGGGGCTGCTGAGGCTGCCCCAGCAAGGGTCTTGCCGGGGGGACCTGGTTCGTCCCTCTACTCTTTGTGGTCTTGGCATTGGCGTTGCTCTTATTATCTTGGGCTTCGGTCTTACCTTGGCTCATCTCCCCTGTTCTGCTTGGTATGGCCGCGGGCGCAGCTCCGACTGCCCGTGCACAGGTGAAGGGGTACAAAAAACGCACCCGTCTTTTTGTACACTGACAAAGCCCCCGGGCCTGGGCCACACATAAGCACGACACGTTGTTGGGCCAGGCCCAAAACGGTGCGCGGGCAGGCGGGGCGGTTTTTACTGCGGTAAAACTCTTCGCGCGCTTCGCTTCCCACGACCCGCGCGCGCGGCGCGGCGTGGAGGGGTGTGCGTGACACGGTCGGCATGCATGGGGCGGTTCCTGCACGCATGCGTCACATCGCAGTAAATGGGCAGCGTGACCCGCGGCTTCCCCATAAAAAGGGATAACCGCGGGCGCACTGTTCCTTTTACCCTTCGCGCAACCCCAATCTCGGAAACCTCCGTCTGCCTTCCTCATCTTCTTCAAGCTTCGTTCCTGCCAGCCGCCGTTGCGCTTCCGCCGCTCTCTGTCCTGCCCTCCTCCCCTAGCCGCCATGGCACCAAAATCCACCAAGGGCAAGGGAGTGGCCAAGGACGCCGGAGCCGCGGAGCCTCCGGAGAGTGCGCTGGCGGTGCAGCGGACGCAGTCCGCCTTCTTCCCCTTGACAGTTGACGTGTTCGAGCTTCGGGACTCCTTCAGCCCCCTGTGGGGAGTGAAGACGGGGGGGGAATTCGGGGCATCCAGCCACGCGCGTCATCCCCGCCGACTGCACTGAGGCTGCCCCAAATCGGTACCCCTTCTTTGTCGATTATTTTTCCTCCGGGCTCTGTCCTCCCTTCTCCGATTTCTTCAGCGACGTCATGCATACCTTTGGCTTCCTCCTCTTGGATTTTACTCTGAATGCGGTGGCATGCATGGCCCTTTCCGCGCATCTCTGCGAGGGCTTCGCCGGGGTGCACCCCAACACGGCGCTCTTCCGCCATTACTTCTCCCCTCGGATCCAACTAGGGGGCGCCATCTCCGGTTGCATTGCCTGGGTCTCAAGATCCAAGGGAGCGTATCCGGAGGGCGCCATGAAGGAGAGGTGGGAAGAATGGCGGGCCGGTGGTGCTGGATCGAGGAGGAGGACCCGCCGGCGTTCTGCGAAGTTCGCCGGGCGCCGCCAATCCGCAGAAGCGATTGGAGTGACGTCGATGCTGACGACGAGAAGCTCACGGTCGCCACCACCAGGATCCTCCGGCTCACCGAGGCCGGCCTCACCCTCGATATGATCGGGGTGGACTTCATCCGCCGCCGGATCGCTCCACTGCATAACAAGGGAAGGCCAGCCTGGCTCTTCACGAACCCCGCCGACATCATGCGGCTTCGTCCCGGCCTCGACCATAACTTCACAGTGATGGGGCACGCCCATTTCTGCCAGCGGCTCTTCCAGCTTGACGTGGGCCGCGACGGCGAGGTCGAGCGGACCGGCAAGGTCGCGAGGGCCGCCGCGAAGGCCGGCAAGGTCCTCAAGGGGCCTCTGTTCAAGCTGCCGACAGGGGTGGTCCCGTTGTGCAATAACTCGCGCTGGTCCGATATCATTGTCATGATGCCGGACTGCAACGCGCATGGCCCCGACCCGAGCTAGAAGGAGCCGGAGGACGCCGAGGTGCAGCAGTCCTTTGACACTCTGCACAAGGGGTATGTCAACGCCGACGCCGAGCGGCTGCTTGTCCAGGACACCACCCAGGCGGAGCTGGACTACATCGCCACCAGGGCGAGGGAGGCACAGCTCGCCATGGAGGCCGGTAGCGCCGGCGGTGTGGAGGACAAGGCCGCGACGGCCGCGGAGGAGGAGGAGCTCGCCCGGTGGGCGGCGGCCGCCGGGGGAGCCAGCAGCGCCGGCACCGAGGCTCCTCTGGTTGAAGATGTGACCGGCGAGTCATCGGAGGAGGAGGGCGAGACCGCAGGCCCGACGCCAGCTGTGGGGAGAGGGCGAGTCCTGCGGCGGGCCAGTTCCGGCGAGCTGGTCCGGCCCGGCAGGGCTGCGCGGCCACAGCTGACCTTGGAGGGGTCCGGGCACCGCACGAGGGCCGTAGCGGCAAAGAAGCCGGTGAAGGCGACGGTGAAGAAGAAGACAGCCACCCCTTCTTCGTCCACGCGTGTCCAGACACCACCTCCTTCTCCTCCTCCGGCGGATGTCGATACGGAGGTTACTTTTGATTATGGATCCCTCAGCCCGAGGAGGAAGAGGAAAACAATAGAGGAGGAGGCGGACGACGAGTAAGTTTCTGGTTCCTTTTCGTTATCTCTGCCTCCTCAATCTGTGTTGCTCGTCTTGACTTGTCTTCATCTTTCCACGGACGTGGAGACGCTGGCCCAGAGAGTGAAGAGGGCCAAGGTCTCGGCGGGTGGCCAGCCCCCAGTTGGTACTTCGGGGGCGCCATTGGTGGTGTTGAGTAGCCCGGACAGCAGCCCCCGGCATAGCCCCCAACGTAAGTTCATCACTCTTCCCCCGTCGACATGTGTCAGGGGCACGACACTTTGGTGCTGACCTTGCCAGGTATGCAGGAGGAGAGCAGTAGCAGGAGGAGCCACAGAGGGCTACTCCCAACACGCCGCCTCCATCGACCACTCCGCCCCAAGGGGCGTCCCCGGCAAGGGCGCCAGGCACCGGGCCCATGCACATGAAGGAGGAGGAGGAGAACTTGGGCGCCGGTGGCTTTGCCTCGACGCCAAATGTTGGCGGGGAGGGGACTTCCGTTTCCCAGCCGGGTACTGGCACAGGTAAGTCGTTCGCCGTTCGTCCCTGCTTCTTTTTCCTTCTGGCTCTTGATCCTGGCCTTGCCTCACCCCCTTCTTCGGAGTCCAGATTCCTCCTCGGTGAACCCAGAGGACGTGGACGCCGTCATTGAGGGCGTCGCCAAGGCCGCCGAAGCGGATGCCGAGAAGATCGCCGCCAGGGGCGCTGCCGAGGACGCCGCCAAGGGGCCTCCCGGGGAGGCTGGCAAGGCTGCCGCTGAGGAGGCCGGCAAGGGGCCTGCCGGAGAGGCCGGCGGGGCCGCTGCCGAGGAGGAGGAGGAGGTGGCTGGTGACCAGCCTTCCTCTTCTGCTGCTTCCGGCTCCGGCAAGTACTTGAGGGTGAGCGACGACTTGTTCGTCCACCTTCCAGGCGCGTCGAGCACCACCCGTTGAGGGAGAGGTGTTGGACGACGAAGTGCTTGCCGCTGCCGGGCTTGAAGTCGTCGACGAGCCGATCATTGGTGGTGACGATTCGCAGGAAGAGCGGCTCCTCCACGCCATGGGCGCCAGCTTCTGGAAGCTCCAGGCGCTCCATCACGCCCGCCTGGACAAGGCTATGTCCAGGACAGCGGTGGTGGAGAAGGCGGAGGCTGACCTCTAGGAGCGCGTTGCCGAGACGCAGGACTGGTTCCGCGAGGCCCACAAGGAGCTCAAGGCCGCTCAGGGCGAGCTGGCCAAGCGCGACGTGGAGCTCACTATGAAGCTCGCCGACGTCGAGAAAGCTCAAGAGACGGCGAGGAACTTGGCCGCGGCTGCCGAAGCCGCCCGGACCCAGCACGAGACCGTGCTGAACTCCCAGGAGGAGGACCTCGCTGTACGCGAGGGAAAGCTTGCCGCCATGCTTCGTGACAAGGATGCAAAGGTGGAGAAGCTCGTCTTGCAGCGGACCAGTGAGCTGGAGTAGAGGCACAAAGAGGCACTCAATGCCCAGGCCCAGGTTCACACCGGCAAGGTGGAGGAGTTGGAGGTGGAGTGCGACGGGCTGAAGGAGCAGGCCCTGAAGCTGTCCCAGGAGAGGGACACGCTTAACAGTGCCCTGACAGAGGCACAGGGCGCGGTCGTTAGCAAGGCTGGGGAGCTCTCCGAGGCCAACAACTCCATCAAAGACCTCAAGCTGAAGCTGGAGGGTCTCGAGAAGGTCCTGGAGGAGGCCAAAACCCGAGAGGGGACCCTGGCCAAGGAGCTGGAGGCCGAGAAGCAGTTGCGGGAGAACGAGGGCCTCAACTTCGCGGATCACATGGCGGGCGAGAACCGTTGGCTCGATCGCCTCGCCACCGTCGCCAACCAGGCCGCCGCGCAGCTGGCCATCATGGGGATGCCGGACGTGAGGTATGTCCCGGAGTGGAGCGTGAGCGCCAATTGCAGCCTGACCATGTTCTTTGAGAAGGTCGTTGGCGCTCTGGAGCGGCTCCACGCCAACCGGGCGGCCTCACTGGCCGACGAGACCCGGAGGCTTTGCCCGGGTGCCATGACCAAGGTTCTCACCAAGGTGGCGCACTGGTACCCCGACCTCGACTTCGACGCCGCGCTGGAGAGTTTGCTGGAGGGTACTGACCTCGCGCCGCTCAGGGAGCACATCAAGTCCATCATCAGCCGAGTCGGCAAAATCCAGAGGGTGGAGGGCCAGCGCCGGGATTAGGCATCCCGTTCTTTATCGCCGCTGCAGGTTCACAACCTAGACAATCGCTATCTCTAGTTAGAACCGCAGCAAAAATTTGATGTAATATAACTCTGCAACACTTTCAGTATTATGCATGTTATTTTCCTGTTCGATTTTCCTTTGTATGTCCACCCTACGTTACTGGGTAGGCTCGCCAGCGCGTAAATCCAAGGCGGCGTCTTGGGGACGGATCCCCATTGGCCTGCCGGGTGTGCTTGCTGCCGGGAGAACCACCTTGCCGTCCTTAGCACGGCCGCCCGAACTGTCGAGCTTGACTCGAGTCAGAGTTGGGAGCGTTGCCAAGTGAGGAAGGCTACCCCGCCACCCTCGACGCGGCCGCTTTGAGCTATTCAGCGGACTCGAAACAGGACAAGGGCGTTGCCAATTGCGGGAGGGCCCCTTCGCGTGCAGGTTTCTCATACATAGGCGAGATCTCCAAGGACGATAACCTTATGTATAGGAGGAAATAACTCAAAGCTCTAAATGACTTAGCTTTTCTGTTGCCGAGCCGGCGTCGTTCCTCCGGTCGCCTTCTTCTCAGTAGCCAAGGGTGATGAAGAACCGCTAGGCTAACTACTAGACTAGATTCTCACAATTGCGGCCCCTACCTGGCGCGCCAAAGATGTCGGTGTGGAACGACATCTATGGGATCACAAGAATCCCTACTACAGTTGCCGGTGCGCGGGGTTGCGAGAAGAGCAGGGCTAGTAGACAGCACGAGGATCGTTTACCCAGGTTCGGGCCGCGAGGATGCGTAAAACCCTAGTCCTGCTTTGGTGGGTGTATTTCAGAGAGTTCTTGAGCTCTCGAACTAGATGTGGTGAGTGCCTGGTTCGAAAGAGCCGAATCCTTCTCCAGTATGCCATGGGCCTCCTTTTATAGTTGGAAGGGGCTGCCACAGTGGCACACATGAGGTGGAAAGGCGTACAATGCCGTGACCTTATCGCTCGTATTACAGGACAAGACGCACTTAATGCGTAGCTTAGGTGTCCCCTTGCTTTATTGGGGACGGGGGCGAGGCCCGTCCCGTCCGTCGCCACTCCTCCTCGCTTCGACACGCGCCTTGGCCAGCGATCCGTGCGGCGCCATGTAGGCAGGTAGGCAGCTGAGGTGGCGCGGTGGTGGAGCCTTCACGAAGATCTGCATGCCGCCACGCAGGTGCACGATGAGTTGGCCTGGGAGCTGCATGTTGCCACGCAGGTGCCTGCCCAGCTGGTCGGGCTACCAGCTGCATGCGAACGGCGGTGGAAGCTTGGTTGACGCGGGCCTGGCGGTGGCCCCGCTGGCGTCCTTGGCGAGGGTCTTGCCGGGTGGCTCGGCAAGGGTCTTGCCATGTGGCCCGGCAGGGTCTTGCCATGTGGCCCGGCAAGGGTCTTGCCGCGGCGCGTTGTCGTCCTCGGCAAGGACCTTACCGGGGGTCTGGTGGCCTTCCTCGGCAAGGATCTTGCCGAGGATCGTCGTCTTCTAATCCTCATCTGATCTTGAATATGTCTTCACAAAGATCTGCATGCCACCACAGAGGTGCCCTCCTGAGCCTTGACCCCACGTGGATGATGGCGTTGGGGACCGTGGGCTCAAGGGTGGCTCGCTCTGTTGGTGTGGGGCGAGCTGCCCCGGCAAGGGTCTTGCCAGGGGGACCTGCTTCGTCCCTCTGCTCTTTGTGGTCTTGGCCTTGGCGTTGCTCTTATTATCTTGGGCTTCGGTCTTACCTTGGCTCATCTCCCCTGTTCTGCTTGGTGTGGCCGCGGGCGCGGCTCCGACTGCCCGTGCACAGGTGAAGGGGTACAAAAAACGCACCCCTCTTTTTGTACACCGACACATGGTTTATAGGAGAACGGGTACTAGTAGTACTAGTAGTACGTACCAGTGGTACGTACTGTATGAGGAAGAAGGCAACATGATGTATGTTTTGCGTGACAGTCTCTTCTTATAGGACGTGCTAGACCTAGTGGACCTCATTGTTGCAATGGGAGTACTATCATAGATGGCACGATTTAGAGTGGTGGGCAACGGGAATAATTCGGAGCTGCTTAGTCTTAAACCCCATGAAGAAGTCCCACCGAAAGGAATAGCCATCCTCTACACGTGCTCCTATGTAAAATGAGTAAATGAGACAAAAATAGAAAGAGACAAAGTAAAAAAAAATAGCCAGCCTTAGAGCCAGCCCTATTGTTTCAGTGAATGATATTTCTACATTGTGATTGACATGCATGGCTATATTATTAACCATGCTGCGGAGGTAGAAGCCGATTTTTATTTATTTTCGGAGGTACCAGCGGATGGATATTCAATGAGGAGTGAAATGATGGCTGCTTCCTCGGTCAAACATAGAGAAAGGTGGGCCTCGTGATTTGACGGCTTATTAGTCATTATTACTGCCTATACTCTTTGCCCATATAATAACCGCGTGGTAGAGAGGTGCACGCACCCACGCATGTAGTACTAGTAGCACTCTTTGCGTCTTTTCCGTCTTCCCCAACCACACACATGACACGGTATAGCTCAATTTTGTACGATGATGCAGCCCACGTGATAATTTGACGCGTCTAGTAGTAGTTACTCACTTATAAATAATGGAGGTTTGGGAACCATGCATGAACGGTGCCGCGTCATTTATAAATAAAGTTTTTTCCTTCAGTGGCACGTACGCAATATAAATAGGTTCATATGGAGAGATAAAAAGAAATCGCTCCACTATACATAGCCAGGATGAGCCTACATGGTTGCTCGCTGGGGTTGCTCTCTTCACACTCTCTCGCACGAAACGACTGTGGCCACATCTCTGACATCCGGGCGGATCACGTCCGCTGAGGGAGGGGGTGGATGCTTTGTGTAGATGCGGTCGCTGTTGCTGACGGCGAAAACCCACTGTCGACACGTCCAGATCAGGGGTCCCTGTTGTTCTCTCTCACAAAGCCGGTGTGGTTGCCTTCGTCCCTTGCTCACTGCCATGACGTGGGCAGTTGCCGCCTCCCACCGCACTCCTCTAAGTTGAGCTACGTCCCGACATCCCTCAAGTACAACTGCCTTTACAACCGGCTTGCACCACTGCCCCAGCTGCCCACATTGCTCCATGTGGATATTTCTCTACTTCTTTGCCCCGCACGTACCTCTACTGGCTTTTACTGTATTTGTTGATGAGTTTATGTCTCATCGACTAGTCCCAGTAATCTTATTCTAATCACGCTGCTTCAATTTCTTTGCCACAGGGATGCTCATCTCGATTTTAGTGAAACTGCATAAAATGATCCGATGGTCAAAGGGTTGCAAACTTCATTTTTCGGAAGGTTCAACATCGCCAGCAAATTAGCCTGGTTAGGGTTTAGGGTTCAAGGGCTAGGGACTGCATGGATCTTTTTTTTCTTTAGTTGTCTCTGTTCCAAAATAAGTGTCAACTTTAGTAGTAGTACAACTTTGTACTAAAGTTTGCATAAAGTTGAGACACTTATTTTGGAACGGAGGGAGTACATATTGTCTATGATCTATCAATCATTGAGATGCAATAGCATGCATGTTAGTCTCCTTTGTATTTGATGAAATGTTGCAACAGGGCAACCTTGGACGCAAGATATATGAAACAGAAGCTGGAAGCTTCATAGTATTGTACAAATTTATCTCGCTGAGAAGTTACAATACATACTATACTACTATGTAAAGAGTTAGGTGTCGCACGGTGTCTAGAAAGTATGGTGATAGTGTGAGGTGGGCCATGTAATCACTGAGCTTGCGTGTTTTCACTGCTTTCGCACTCCTTCGCTGTAAGAATGGAGAAAATTGTAATGTACCTCCTTTTGCCAAAACGTCGGACATCCAGCAGTCGTACCACCTCAGTAATAATGACCAATGAGCCGTCAAATCACATAGACCCAACAGTAAGTTGGACGGACGAAGCAACCATCACTCTTGAATCCGCTTCTCCCTTCAACGCGGGTGCCAGTGAGAGGTCGCATCCGCTCTGCCCGAGCATGAATGCGGCACCGGTTCTCTGTAGCGGCGCTGACAGTTTTGGGCGGGAAGCGCGCGCGAGGGATGGAGGGGCTTTGGGTGGGCCGGGCTGGTCAGGAGCGGGCGTGGCACTTGTCCCAATCGGATGCCCGGAAACGAGAGGATGCACCGACTCTCGTGGCTAAATCGTACACTACACACCATCTCTCTGTAGGAGTAGGTCGATGTGTCGCTCTCTCTGACACACACACACACTGTTAAAACACACACACACACACACACTGTTCATAGAATAGGAATATCGTGCGAGTGGGAAGCCACCGGAAGTGAGATAAATGGAGTACATACAAGAAGAGAAGAGGTGAAGAATATTCCATCAAACCTGGACCGAGGAGTAGTACTCGCTCCGTCTAGGTGTTAAGTCATCTTACAAAAATCATATATTCCCAAAATGTTTAGGCATCGTCCATTAACTTCGCATCTCAATCCCCTCCTAGCCTCGTTGCTAGCGAGCATTGTTACTTACTCTGCCTTGTTATCTCCCCCGGAAACCCAATGCATGGAGCGCAACTACGCGTTGATCAGTCAAGGAATCAAAGTCGGCTTGCATGCGAGTTAATACGTGGCCCCGCATGGTAGCTAAAACGGCATCTCTTAATTATTGTGATTAATTGTTGCATTTAGAGATAGAAATCAGGGCTTTGATTGGAGGAAGGACTGGTCAAGTTTCTCCTTCTCCTCCAATCTGCTTGCACCTTGGTCCCGTTGCACCTTCTAACGTGACTTACACCTAGAGGGAGGGAGTAGTACGAGATACAGTGGCACACTGACTTAGGTCGAATACAAGTGCCCAAAATTATTGGAAGAGAGCAAAGTGTACAAACTAAATAATTAAAATTGAATTTCTCATTTTTTCCGAAATGGAGGCAAAAGATTTGCCTCATCCACTAAATAAGAGGAGAATAGAGTTTCGCAGTTTGCAAGTGATCCTACAAATAAACGGCATGGTGATTACTCTCAATACGCCTAGTTTCTTAGCACCCGTTGTAACCCTTAGTACATACGGTGGCACACTGACTTAGGCCGAATACAAGTGCCCAAAATATTTAAAATTGGAGGATGGTGCAGCCCACCTTTCTGATAGTTTGACCGTGTGTGGTTCGGTTGTTGTTCACTTCGGAGGGTCGTGTACCACACATGAACGTTAGTAAGCGCGACCGGGAGGCATGCATCGTTAATTGCGAGTTGACTCCTTCGAGCGTTAAATTTTCTTCATGTACTAGCATTGCCCCTAGTATTTTTCTTCACTACATTAAATAAAGAGTTCCGTTTCACGCACAATTTAAAACAATTTTGATGGAGAGAAAGAAAACCACTCCATCTATATACGTTGCAGCCTCCGTGCTTGTTTTATAGGGTTTGCCCTTTTCACACTCTCTCTCCACTATATATACACGCTGGAGCCTCAACGCTTGTAGTTGCTCTCTTCACACTCTCTCACCCTCTCCAGATCTAAACAAGACTTCGTTGGCCTCTCTCTCTCTCCCCCCTCACTCCTGGTCAAAGAGCCCGCAGTATCCGTCTGCCGGGAAGGGAGGGAATCCACTACCGGTGCAGCTATTCTCTTTCACTGAGCAGCGGCGTGGGAGGGCCTCCGACCCCTTCTTCCTTGCTGTCGTACATAGTGTGGGCTGATCGGCCTCCGGCCGCCCTCTGAGCCACACCCCGAGAACCTTAAGGTATAATTTACTTATTCCACATGCATTGCTCTAGCTGCATGTGGGCTTTTTCCGCTTCTGCACCCGAATCTAGGTGTTGGATCAAACAGGAAAGTAGTGGGGAAAGTTGTATAGCATGAGTCTAGGACGTGGTTCAAAGAGGAAAGGAAGGTGGAAAGTAGTACAGACTAGCTATCCAGCACCTACATTGGTTCAAAAGGGAAAACAATGACAAACGCATTACGCACATCTATAACGAACTGATCTTTCTGTTTTGGGGCATAAGGCTGTAGAGTTTGAGCAGGACTAGATTTGCTGCCCTCACATAGGGAAAAGTGTCTAAAGATAACAAAACTGGGACCAGCACAAATATGCTCATTGGTTGGTTGTTGTTTGTTGCAACAGACTGTGCATCACCCCTTTATACATTGGTAGATGCACATGGTGCTGGTGCATCCACTGTCCCGTACAACTCTTTAGCTGTTGTTAATCTAAGGCCCTGTTTGGTTAAAAAGTCCTAGGACTTTTTTTAGTCCCAACTAAAAAGTCCCTAGTCCCTACCTGTTTGGTTCCACGGACTAAACATGGACTAGAGGTTATCAAATGACATGCTAAAAGACCATGTTACCCCTAGTAATGAACTAATAGAGATAAGGTGCGGTGTGGGGCAGGGGCAACAGTTGGAAAAAGTCCCAAAAAGACTCTCCCTCAGGGTCTTCTTTCCTTAGTCCCAAATGCCCACTTTTAGTCCCTAAAAGTCCCTCCTGTTTGGTTTAGATGGGACTAAAAGGGGCTTTTTTAGTCCCTACACCAAAAAAGTCCCTGTATACAAACACCCTCTAATAATGCCGCTGAAAAATTGAAGCAATGCCACAGTTAAAAGAAAATTACATGTTTAACAAACTTTGTTGTTAATATAATCTCTCTGTTAATATGAATCAATGCCACTATTTGAGAAATGCTACTGTCTTGCTTTCTTTCCCATTTAGATAAGTTAGATGCTTCTTTTTGTGGGCTTCTGTGTCATCCACCCTTATTGACCAGTAGCTGTTTCCTTTGCACCTCTCTGTAAACACGGTTATCTACTTCACCTCGATGCTATTGCGACCTTTTATTGCACTGCACAAAACACTTTTGTTTTAAGAGTGTTTTGTGCAGTTCAACCAAAATGTCACACCGACAACGTTGCTTGATTGCTTGATTTTAGTGGAACTGCACAAGAGGAGATCTGACTTCCTATCCGTGTTGGCAAATTTGTTTTAGATCTTCTTCTTGTGTGTTGTTTGAATTCCGTGTCATGAGAGGTCAGTACTAGCCTTCTTTCACATGATTGTGCAGTGTGCTATCATATGTTGTGCTACTTATACGGTAATGTTGCTTGATTTTAGTGAACTGCACAAATGGAGACAAGACTTCCAAACTGTATGTGCACCGTAATATCCCACTGAGGTAAGATAATGATATTTCACAACTGTTGGCCTATATTTTGCTACTCTCATCAGAAAATTAATGTCGTTGTTTAGTGCTCTACTTGTGCTCCCTAGTTGACATGCCAAATCTTACATTGAAGGCGAAGCTTGTCTGTTATTGAACCAAGTAATGAAGGGGAAGAAAAAGCGGAAGAAAAACAAAAATCAACTCCTGGTGCTATAATGAAGCACTGGAGCTGTGATGACACAAGTAATGATATAGTTTTGCATCTTAATTTATTGCTATAGCTGGAACGAGCAATTGTTTTGCCACTGATTTGATGCCACTCTTAATGTAATATGTAATTATCTCTGCTTGTGCAAACAGGGATCTTCTTTGAAGATAACATATATTTTAGTGGAACTGCACAAGAAGATGTTGGAAACATTAAACTAATCGAGGAGTATATAGTAAGCATGGCAACCACAGTAGATAACAACAGATGGTTGTCGGTGTCAAAACCGGCAGATCTCGGGTAGGGGGTCCTGAACTGTGTCTCTGAGGATCAATGGTAACAAGGGACGATGGGGACACGGTGTTTACCCAAGTTCGGGCCCTCTTAAAGGAGGTAAAACCCTACGTCCTGCTCGAATGTATTTGATGGGTATAGGGGTTACAAGAGTTGATCTACCTCGAGATCGTAATGGCTAAACCCTAGCTATCTAGCCTATGATTATTCGAATAGCCTCTACGGACTAAACCCTCTGGATTATATATACACCGGAGGGGCCTAGGGTTGTACAAAGTCGGTTTACAGAGAAAGGAAATAACATATCCGGATACCAATCTTGCCGTCCACGCATATAGGAGTCCTATCCGGACACGGGGCATAGTCTTATGTTTTTATCTTCATGGCCCATCAGTCCGGCCCATATCGAATAGCCCGGACACCCGAGGACCCCCTAATCCAGGACTCCCTCACCCTGAACCAGTTTTCGATGCTGATGTGTTTGACACGCGAATTATCTTCGGCATTGCAAGGCGGGTTCCTTCTCCTGAACATTTTGAGTTAGCTCCCTACATAGAGGAACTGTGTCCGGCTGTGCACCATCAATACAACCCTTGGCCACGAAGGTAACAAGTCCAAATTGGCACAATGTCTTTTACTCACAGCTTTTTCGGCGAAGTGTCACACTTGACTCCTTAACGTTTTGAACCGTTTTCACGCCTCCCGTTTCGTGTTTCGAGCTTTAGCCTCCATTGGCACGTCTTCTCAAAGTAGAGATCGTGCCCGCCCATTATGGGATTTTCGTATATATGGTTTGGGTAACCCAACCGTGCCCTATGCACGATCTCGTTGTTAACAGGCGAGATTTATGGAGGAAAGAGTGATGTAGTAAAGCAGCGTAAGTATTTCCCTCAGTTATTGAGAACCAAGGTATCAATCCAGTAGGAGGCCACACACGAGTCCCTCGCACCTACACAAACAAATAAAATCCTCGCAACCAACACAACAAAGGGGTTGTCAATCCCTTCACGGTCACTTACGAAAGTGAGATCTGCTAGATATGATAAGGTAATATTTTTGGTATTTTTATGATAAAGATGCAAAGTAAAGAAAGTAAAATAAAAACGGTGCCAGAAATAGCTTGTTGTCGGGAGATTAAATATGATGGAAAATAGACCCGCAGGCCATAGGTTTCACTAGTGGCTTCTCTCGAGAGCATAAGTATTACGGTGGGTAAACAAATTACTATTGAGCAATTGACAGAATTGAGCATAGTTATGAGAATATCTAGGTATGATCATGTATATAGGCATCACGTCCGCGACAAGTAGACCGACTCCTGCCTGCATCTACTACTATTACTCCACACATCGACCGCTATCCAGCATGCATCTAGAGTATTAAGTTCAAAAGAATAGAGTAACGCTTTAAGTAAGATGACATGATGTAGACGGATAAACTCATGCAATATGATATAAACCCCATCTTGTTATCCTCGATGGCAACAATACAATACGTGCCTTGCTGCCCATACTGTCACTGGGAAAGGACACCGCAAGATTGAACCCAAAGCTAAGCACTTCTCCCATTGCAAGAAAGATCAATCTAGTAGGCCAAACCAAACTGATAATTCGAAGAGACTTGCAATGATAACCAATCATACATAAAAGAATTCGGAGAAGATTCAAATATTGTTCATAGATAAACTTGATGATAAACCCACAATTCATCGGTCTCAACAAACACACCGCAAAAGAAGATTACATCGAATAGATCTCCACGAGAATCGTGGAGAACTTTGTATTCAGATCCAAAGAGAGAGAAGGAACCATCTAGCTAATAACTATGGACCCGAAGGTCTGACGTAAACTACTCACACATCATCGGAGAGGCTCTGGTGTTGATGTAGAAGCCCTCCATGATCAATGCCCCCTCCGGCGGAGCTCCGAAAAAGGCCCCAAGATGGGATCTCACGGGTACAGAAGGTTGCGGCGGTGGAATTAGGTTTTTGGCTCAGTATCTGGTAGTTTGGAGGTACGTAGGTATATATAGAAGGAAGAAGTACGTCGGTGGAGCAACGTGGGCCCCACGAGGATGGAGGGCGCGCCCAGGGGGTAGGCGCGCCCCCCTACCTCGTGCCTTCCTGGTAGCTTTGTTGACGTAGGGTCCATGTCCTTTGGATCACGTTCATTCCAAAAATCACGTTCCCGAAGGTTTCATTCCGTTTGGACTCCGTTTGATATTCTTTTTCTGCGAAACTCTGAAATAGGCAAAAAACAGCAATTCTGGGCTGGGCCTCCGGTTAATAGGTTAGTCCCAAAAATAATATAAAAGTGTATAATAAAGCAAGTGTATAATAAAGCCCATTAATGTCCAAAATAGAATATAATATAGCATGGAACAATCAAAAATTATAGATACGTTGGAGACGTATCATCCAGCGCCCACTACTTCGATCTCCTCCACCACCGCCACCTTCTCTAGCAATGGCCGAGTCCGGTTCTAAGGGCAAGTGGGAGGCATCTTCCGTCACCGAGAAGGACATCAAGGATCTCCAGAGCGCGGGCTATGTGTCCGCGGACATTGCGCATAGGCTCCCTGACAAAGATCAGGTTATCCCTACTCCGGAGCATGGCGAGAGGGTTGTGTTCATCCCCCATTTCCTCCGAGGGATAGGGTTTCCCCTCCACCCCTTTGTTCGGGGCCTCACGTTTTACTACGGGCTAGATTTCCCTGATCTAGCCCCAAATTCCTTCCTCCACATATCAGAGTTTTATCGTCGTGTGTGAGGCTCTTCTCCACATCCCCCCACACTTCGGCCTATGGCTCAAGGTCTTCAATCTAAAGCCGAAGGTGGTCGACGGTCAGCATGCGGACTGCGGCGGGGCCATGGTAAGCAAGCTCCCCAACCCCGTCTGGCCCAAAGGGGCATTTGTTGAGACTGTCAAGGCGTGGCAGCAGGAGTGGTTCTACATCACCGAACCCCGCGACGCCAATTGGGCGGCCATGCCTGACTTCAGATCTAGACCCCCCACGAGACTCACCTCATGGACCGCCAAGGGCCTTGATTGGGGGTCCCAACCAGAGGTGAAGATGCTGCAGAAGCGCATCTTCAATGTGTTGAGTAAAAACTCTGGTCTCACAAACGTGATTCAAGTGATGCTCTCCCGCCGTGTTCTTCCTTGCCAACTCCGAGCCTCCCCCATGTGGGAGTTCAATCCGGAGGAGCCGCGGACCTTGAAGCGCTTCTTCGGCACCACGCACGAAGATATAAGGAAGCAGCTCTTCAAGGCCCAAAAAAGTTGGCTGATGAAGACCGAGGACATCAGACTCGACATCGAGAACCCGACCTCAGCGGTAAGCATAGCCTTTCCACAGACCTATTCAGTTAATACTTCAAATATAGTAAAGATTATATCGCCTGCCTTCCTTACAGGGCTGGACGGCAAAGGCAAAGTGGATCAACTGACCAGCGCCGCTGCCTGAGAATCTGGCCACACTGAGGGAGTCCTGGATTAAGGGGTCCTCGGGCGTTCAGGCTATGTGACATGGGCCGGACTGATGGGCCGTGAAGATACAAGTTAGAAGACCTTTCCCGTGTTCGGATGGAACTCTCCTTCGCGTGGATGGCAAGATTGGCATCTGGATGTGTAGTTTCCCTCTTCTGTAAACTGACGCTGTGCAACCCTAGCCCCCTCCGGTGTCTATATAAACCGGAGGGTTTAGTCCATAGAGGCTATCAGAATTCATATAGCCTAGACATCTAGGGTTTAGCCATTACGATCTCGAGATAGATCAACTCTTGTAACCCCTATACTCATCAAAGTCAATCAAGCAGGAAGTAGGGTATTACCTCCATTAAGAGGGCCCGAACCTGGGTAAACATCGTGTCCCCCGCCTCCTGTTACCTTCGATCCTCAGACGCACAATTCGGGACCCCCTACCCGAGATCGGCCGGTTTTGAAACCGACATTGGTGCTTTTATTGAGAGTTCCTTTGTGTCGTCGACAGAGGGCTCGATGGCTCGCCTTGTCATCAATGACAGAATTAACTCTGGAGGGGCCCTGGCTCCAGGGCAGATCCTCCAGCTCAGCGGTTTTACCATGGGCGCCCGCTCGGCCGTTAAGCCCAAGGCAACCCCTCAAATCGCCAAACATCATCTCCGCATCGGCCTCAAACACTCTGAAAAGATGGATCCGGCAGATGTTTCGTCCTTGAACGAACTACTGGATCGCATCGCCGCCCTGGGGGTCACAACAGACTATGATCGGATTGGGCTTAATCCCGATCAGGAAAATCAAGCTGTCGGTGTACAAACGAAGGGTGCACTTTTGTACCCCTTTACCTGTGCACGGGCAGTCGGAGCCGCCCACGGCCACACCAAGCAGAGCAGGGGAGGTGAACCAAGGTAAAACCGAAGACCAAGGCAGCCAGAGCAACGCCAAACCAAGGACGCGAAGAAGCAGAGGGGCGGAGGACTTTCCCCTGGCAAGACCCTTGCCGGGGACGGCCTCAGCAGCCCCGGCAAGGCCCTTGCCAGGGTAGCACGCCCAAACGCCAACGGAGCGAGCCACCCTTGAGCCCACGTTCCCCAACGCCATCAACCACGTTGGGCCAGGGCTCAGGAGGCACCCCTGTGGTGGCATGCAGATCTTTGTGAAGACAAAGAACAGTCAAGATCAGATGAGGATTAGAAGACGACAGCCCTCGGCAAGATCCTTGCCGAGGAAGGCCACTAGATCCCCGGCAAGGTCCTTGCCGGGGACGACAGCGTGCCACGGCAAGACCCTTGCCGGGCCACCCGACAAGGCCCTCACCGAAGACGCCAGCAGGGCCACTGCCAGGCCCGCACCAACCAAGTTTCCACCGCCGTTCGCATGCAGCTGCCAGCTCAACCAGCTGAGCAGACACCTGCGTGGCAACATGCAGCTCCCGGGCCAACTCGTCAAGCGCCTGCATGGCGGCATGCAGATCTTCGTGGAGGCTCCACCATCGCGCCACCTCAGCTACCTGCCTGCCTACATGGCGCCGCATGCATCACTGGCCGAGGCGCGTGTCGAAGCGAGGAGGAGCGGCGACGGATGGGACCGGCCTCGCCCCCGTCCCCGATAAAGCTAGGGGACACCTCAATAGTGCATTAAATGCCTCTTGTCCTGTAATACGAGCGATAAGCTCGCAATACTGTACGCCTTTCCACCTCCTGTATGCCACTGTGGCAGACCCTTTTAGACTATAAAAGGAGGCCCACGGCGTACTGGAGGAGGATTCGGCTCTTTGGGACCGCGCACCCCACCATAGCTAGTTCGAGAGCTCAAGAACTCTCTGAAATACACCCACCAAAGCAGGACTAGGGTTTTACGCATCCTCGCGGCCCGAACCTGGGTAAACGATCCTTGTGCTGATTACTAATCCCGCTCTTCTCGCAACCCTGCGCCCCCGGCAACCGTAGTAGGGATTCTTGTGATCCCATAGGTGTCGTTTCACACCGACATCTTTGGCGCGCCAGGTAGGGGGCGCGCAATTGTGAGAATCTGGTCTAGTAGTTAGCCTAGCAGTTCTTCATCGCCATGGCTCCCAAGAATAAGACGGCCACGGCGATCGGCTCGTTGGGAACCGAACAGCCCATGCCGGTGCGGACGAGCAGTGGACCGGTCGCGGACAGGACCCGAGCCGCGGTCCGCGAGCACTAGCATCGCCCTGGCAGTCAGAGCCTGGCGAGTAGTGTCGTTCGCGCGCCTGATGACCGGCCGCACGTCGCCAGATCCAAAGACAGAGCTGGGCCCCCCGTAGGCGGCGCGGGGCCCTCCAGGAGTGTCGTCGTGCCACCCCCGGGCGGCGCAACGACCTCCAAGATGCCCACGCCGGCGACCACTGCGCACTCTTCCCATGGAGTGCGCGGTGAGCAGCGTCACCACGCCGGTGACCCTGGGCACCGCCATGGGAAGAGCCCTGTGCGTCGTCCGCGGGATGAAGGGGTTCAGCCTGCCCGCCGAAATCCTGGCGAAGATGGCGCGCGGCTGCTGGGTCGTGACGGAGCTCCTTCTAACGTGGTTAGAAGTCAAAGCGCGCCGCGATCCACGCAGCTGTCGGCGCCGCCCACGCCAGCTGAAGCTTTGGCGCGTGCGCAGCTGCTCCTCGACTTCCCTTCCGCTGCAGAGAAGCTCGACGAGTGGAGGGCCACCATCCGGAGCCTCATCACCATCGCCAACAAAGACGATCCGCGACCGCGGGGCCCTCGGGTCGGCACTCCACCGAGCCACCACATGCTGGCGCTGGGAGGACCAGGGGGGCTGCGGCCACGGTGCACTCTCCTCCTCCTCCTCGCCAGCCGCCGCGGGCGTCTGCCTGTCGAGACGACACTTGTGATAACATCTCTATAGCGTCGTTCGACCCGCGGACCCGCCGTGACCAGCGCCAAGTTCTTCGAGAACGAGCTCACGAAGATGCTCGGACCACTATTGAGCGTCGGCGTGTTACACGCCACCAGTCAGACAAGCGGGCAGGACCCACTATGGACCACCCAGCACCGAGGGGCTCCGGCGGCCTACCTTACGAGGTGGGCTGCCCGGCCATTACCCGTGAGCTGCGGCAGTTCCAGTGGCCGTCCCACCGCACGTTCAAGCCTGACGTCGGCGAGAAGTACACTGGCAAGACCCATCCGTCCGAGTTCCTCAGCATCTACACCATCGTGATGCAGGAGGCCGGAGCTCGCGACGACAAGGTGCTTGCCAATTATTTCCCGCTGGCGCTGAAGCCCAATGTTATGTCTTGGTTGATGCACTTGCCGGCGGATTCCATTTCTTCTTGGTCGGATCTGTGCCATGAGTTTGTTGGCGCCTTCACAGGAGGCCACCAAGCTCATGGCCAGGCCAGTGATTTGCACATCATTCCCCAGAAGGAAGGGGAAACCATGCGCAAGTACATCCAGAGATTCAGCCAGGTGCAGTACAACATCCCCGACGTTCATCCCGCCGCTGTGATTAGCGCGTTCCATCAAAACGTGCGCAACCGCAAGATGCGCGTAGAGCTGGCGATGACCAAGGTTAAGGATGTGGCCAAGCTCTATGTTCTGGCCGATAGATGCGCCCGGGCCGAAGATGGAAGGAAGTACCCCAGCGAAGATGCCAGCGCGGAAACCGACTCTACTGACGAAGACGCCGCCACCCCGACGAAGAAGGGCCAGCGCCGCAACAGGAAACGCAAGGGCAAGGCCGTACTTGCCGTCGAGGGGTTTGGCGACACCGGCGCTGCCAAGAAGGTCAAGGCAGACGGCCCTGGCAAGGAGATTGCCGGGTGTGCCGCTTGCCGGGCCTTAGCAGCTGCCGACAAGCCAGGGGGCTCCGACAAGCAATACTGCAATATCCACCGCACCAAGGGCCATGACCTCCTGAACTGCCGACAAGTCGAGCTGCTTGTTGAGAAGCAAAAAGCTGAGTACGAGAGGCGGGACAAGGAGAAGGGTCAGGACGGTGCTGAGGGATCCGGCAAGAAGCGTGGCGGCCAAGGAAGCCGCCCCGGCAAGGACAACCAGCAAGAGAGGCCCGCCCGGGGCCGTGACAAGAAGCAAGAAGACGATGATCACGACGAGGACGACGAGTCCGGTGAGCAAGAGTTCCAGAAGGCTACGGAGGCCATGTGCGTCGATGGTGGCGCCTCGTTGTGTACTTCTCACCGCCAGCTCAAACAGTGGGCGCGTGAGATTACAACAGCGGAGCCGTCGTTCGGCGCTCAGAAGCCGCTGAAGTGGTCCAGCACGCCCCTCATCTTTGACGCCGAGGACCACCCTGACCGCACAACCGCGGTCGGGTGTTTGCCATTGTTGGTCTCGCCAACAATACGCAACCTCAAGGTGAACAAGATGTTGGTTGACGGCGGGGCCGGCCTGAACTTGATCTCGCCTGTCGTGGTCAAAAGGCTGCAAATTCCTGATGGAGACCTCGAGGAAACGGGCACGTTTCAAGGGGTCAACCCATGGAGGAGCCAGCCAAAGGGGAAGGTCACACTGCCCGTGACGTTTGGAGGAGAGTTGAACTATAGGACGGAGAGGATCATCTTCGACGTGGCCGAGATCCCCTTGCCCTACAATGGGATCCTCGGCCGCCCGGCACTAGCCAAGTTCATGCCGGTGTCACACTATGCCAACAACATGCTAAAGATGCCCGGGACGTTGACCATCATCTCTGTCCCCTCCGACAAGAACGACGAGCTGATTTGCGCCGACCAACTGGAAGCAGTTGCGGCAGCTGCCGTCAAGGCACCTGCTCCTGCCGCTGAAGGCCTGGGAGGGAAGAAGAAGCCCAGCAAGACTTCTCGCACCCACTCCGGCAAGCACACCTCTTCGAAGTGTTGCGCTACCTTCGAGGACGTGCCAGAGAGCTCTACCGGCAAGAGCAAGAAATCCAGAGCCGAGCCGCCACAGACCAAGAAGGTGTCCGCCAGGGAGGATGGCATGGGGGGCTTCACCATAGGCTCCACCCTCGACAGCAAATAGGAAGGCACGCTCGTCACCTTCCTGCGGGCGAATGTCGACGTGTTTGTGTGGCAAGCATCCGACATCCCCGGTGTTCCCAGGGAGGTGATTGAGAACCACCTAGTTGTCTGCCCTCATGCGCGGCCCGTCAAGCAGAAGGTCAGAAAGCAGGCTCTGGAGAGGCAGGAGTTCATTACAGAGGAGATCAGGAAGTTGGAGGCGGCAGGTTTGGTGAGAGGAGTGCTCCACCCGACGTGGTTGGCCAATCCGGTAGTGGTGCGCAAGGCAAATGGGAAATGGAGGTTGTGTATTGATTACACAGATATCAATAAGACTTGTCCTAAAGACCCCTTCCCGTTGCTGCGCATCTACCAGATTGTTGACTCCACGGCCGGGTGTGATCTATTGTACCTCCTCGATGCCTACTCGGGCTACCACCAAATCTTCATGACAAGAGAGGATGAAGAGAAGACAGCATTCATCACCCCATGTGGTACGTATTGCTTTTTACGGATGCCTTTCGGGTTGAAGAGTGTTGGCTCAACGTTTGCACGGGCAGTCCAAATTGGTTTTGAGCCTCAGCTCCATTGAAATATGGAGGCATACATGGATGACATAGTGGTCAAAACCAAGGAGGGCCAACCCTTGTGCAAGATCTGGAAGAGACATTTGCCAACCTGCGCAAGATCAACCTTAAGCTGAACCCTAAGAAGTGTGTCTTCGGCGTTCCGTACGGCAAGCTTCTCGGATTCTTTGTGTCGCAGCGCGGAATCGAGGCAAACCCAGACAAAATCAAAGCTATTGAGCAGATTGAGGCACCCAAGCAGATTAAAGATGTACGTCGGCTCACTGGCTGTGTTGCCGCCATGAACCGATTCATCTCCAAGTCCGCCGAGCGCGTCCTTCCCTTCTTCAAGATCTTGAAGAAGGCAGGCCCAGTTGAGTGGACCCCAGAAGCCGAGGCGGTGTTGCAAGATCTGAAGAAATACCTTTCCTCCACGCCAATACTGGTTGCGCCTAAACCACAAGAGCCGTTGCTGCTGTATCTAGCGGTGACGAATCAAGTGGTCAGCGCCGCACTGGTGGCACAGAGGGAGGTCGATGAAGAGGCAGTGGCGATGGCAGAACCAGCGGATGGCAAGCCAAAGATTCCCCCAACAGGGCCTGATGCCGGCAAGGCAAGGCCCCTGGCAGAGTATGATGCCACCGAGGCAGTGCATGCGTAGTCGGTTTAGGTGGTGCAGAAGAAGAAGATGATGCAGCACCCGGTTTACTTTGTCAGCTCCCTCTTGCAGGGGGTTAGGTCGAGGTACTCCGGTGTGCAAAAATTGCTCTTCGGCCTCCTTATGGCCTCGAGGAAGCTGCATCATTACTTCCAAGCCCACGAGATCACTGTTGTCACTCGCCTCACATTGCAATGGATACTGCATAACCCAGATGCAACCGGAAGGATTGTGGAATGGGCCTTGGAGTTGTCAAGTTTTGGTTTGAAGTTTGAAAGCACCTCGACAATTCAGAGCAGAGTCTTGGCGGAGTTCATTGCAGAGTGGACCTCAACGCCCGACGAAGAAATCCAGGAGACCGCTCTCCCCGGCAAGGAGGCAGACCGCGACTGGATCATGTACTTTGATGGGGCTTTCTCGCTGCAAGGCGCCGGTGCCAGCGTGCTGCTCGTCGCACCCACCGGAGAGCACCTCAAGTACGTGGTCCAGATGCACTTTCCCAGGGAGATGTCCACCAACAACATTGCGGAGTACGGTGGGCTGCTTGCCGGTCTCAGGATCGCGGCAGACCTCGGGGTTAAGAAGCTCATCGTCAGGGGTGACTCGCAGCTTGTTGTCAGATAGGTCAACAAGGATTACCAGAGCCCATTGTTGGAGGCTTACGTAGATGAGGTGAGGAAGCTGGAGGAGCGCTTTGACGGTATCCAAGCGGAGCACGTCCCCCGAGTGGAGAACGACATCGCCGATTACCTGTCAAAGCGTGCTGCATTCAAGCTACCTGTGGAACCAGGTACCTTCTTGCTCCGGTTAACTCAACCATCCGTCAAACCATCAACGGGGCAGAACAAGGCAATTACTTTCCTACCGAGCCCCCTGGGGCCGCCGGCAAGGGTGCTGCCGTCGACACTGAGCCTGCCAAAGGGCAGATGGCTCCGGCAGGGCGTTAAGCCCTGGCCATGGAGACAGCCGCGCCCATGGCTGAGGAAATGCCTTTGGTCCTTCCCGTCAAGCCCCAGGCTCTGGCGTGAGCGTAGCATATTGTCTGATTCCTCCAAACAGGGGGAACTTCCTGAGGAGCAGGAAGAGGCGGAAAAACTAGCCCGCCGGTCCGCCCTGTACCAGTTCATCGACGACGTCCTGTACAGGAGAAGGCCGAACGGCGTGAAATTAAGATGCATCCCCCGGGAGGAAGGACTGGAGCTGTTGGCAGAGATACATGGAGGCATATGTGGCTCCCACATAGGGTCGAGGGCCCTTGCCGGGAAGGCGTTCCAGCAAGGTTTCTTCTGGCCCACCGCCCTCCAGGATGTGACGGCACTAGTAACCAAGTGTGAAGCGTGCCAGTTCCATTCAAAGAGACTTCATCAACCAGCTCAAGCCCTTCAAACAATCCCTCTCTCCTGGCCATTCTCGGTCTGGGGGCTCGACACACTGGGCCCCTTCCCCCGTGCTGTCGGGGGCTTTGAGTACTTGTACGTTGCAATCGACAAGTTCACAAAGTGGACGGAACTGGAAGGAGTGAGAAAGGTGACTGCTCAGTCAGCTGTCAAGTTTTTCAAGGGACTGGTCTGCTGTTTTGGTGTACCAAACAGGGTCATCACCGACAACGGCACGCAGTTCACAAGCCACACCTTCATGCAATACATTCAAGACCTCGGCAGCAAGGTCTGTTTTGCTTCCGTGGCACACCCGCGGAGCAATGCCAAGCAGAGAGGGCGAATGCAGAAGTGTTGCGAGGCCTAAGAACAAAGACTTTTGACAAGCTGCGCAAGAGCGGAAGGCGCTGGATTGATGAATTGCTGGCAGTTCTTTGGTCGATCAAGACGACGCCAAATCGAGCCACCAGCCAGACACCTTTTGCCCTGGTATATGGGGCGGAAGGAGTTCTCCCCACGGAACTCATATACGGGTCACCTCGAGTGCTTGCTTATGATGAGCTTGAGCAAGAGCAGTTGCGCCAAGATGACGCGACGCTCCTTGAGGAAGATCGTCTTCGGGCGGTTGTGAGAGCAGCACGCTACCAGCAAGCCTTGCGCCGCTACCATAGCCGCAAGGTTCATGCCCGAAGCTTTGAGGAAGGCGACCTTGTTCTTCGGCGCGTTCAGTCGGCCAAGAATTCCAACAAGTTGACGCCAAAGTGGGAAGGCCCTTATCGGGTAACACGAGTCACCAGGCCCGGCGCAGTCCGCCTGGAGACCGAAGATGTTGTCCCAGTGGGCAACTCCTGGAACATCGAGCATCTTCGCAAGTTTTACCCATAAGGCGCGGCTTGCCGGGCCTCCCGGCAAGCCACCTTTCGTACAAGCTTTGCCGACAAGGCATGTAACCCTTTGGACAAAGCCAGGCACAGACCCTGAGCATAAATAAATGAAGCGCTGGCGCCCTAAGTTATAGCATGCATGATAGGTCGAGTCTCTTCCTTGGTTAGGGTTGATAGTGCTTAGCAGCGACTAACCCCTAGCCTAGAGGTCGACTGCACGTCTCTCTGTTTCTTTTCTGTCCTCTTTTGGTTCGCAGGGCACATGAGGACTTTTGCTGAGCTACTTGGAAGAAAGGGCACGGACTGGCGTCTCAACCCCGGCAAACCAAAGCTGCCGGGGGCTGCAAGTGCAAGGATCCAACCACGGCGAGATGAGGTTGCCGGGGGCTACAGATCCAGCTAAGTCTTTTATCCCCTGTCATGCATTTCGTTATGAACTGGGATATGTGAAACCTCGCTTTATTTCTAGGCCACCGTGCTCCCCTTTTCTATACCCAAGGATTATCCCCTGGGCCCGGATTTGGTTGTAGTCGCGGCGGCAAGGAAATAGAACGAGGGGCCTAAGCCCGCTTCATCCCTGCCTCCGCCAAGGGTGCGAGAATGGTCGAGCGAAGTGGGGGAACGGCAAGGACTGTTGCCGGGCAGAAAACGTTTATCTTGAATAGTAACAAGGACTCACTCCCTGTCGTGGGCTCCATCCACGAACTAAAACCCCCGGCAAACACCCCTTTTTCATTAAAAACATCCCGTACAGGTACAGTTCATACGAAATGAAAAACATGAACAAGGGGGATTACAAGCTTTAAAATTAACAATGCCCGAAGGCTTACAGATTAAAAAAGAGATAAGATGCCCGTGATCCCTTTCTTGCCCCTCTCCTCAGGAGGCATGTCAAGGAGGCAAAAGGGCAAAAGGGGCGCCTAGGCGAGCTACGAGCAGCATAAAGTGCCAAGAGAACACCTCGGTAGCCATCCACGGATGGGCCGGTGATGACGGTGCCGGGAAAGGAGCTGGAGGACGAGGCGGCAGGACCGGCAATACGCGATGAAGGCGTCAGTGCCTGCGTACTCTGAGTTGACGGCCTTGCCGCCCGCCCTCTTCCTCTTCCGCAACCTCCCAACGCCAGCCGCCCAAGGAGACGGCCCCGAGAAGTTCAAGGAGCTGGCCCCTCCCCCGGCAAAACTCGGCCGGAGGAGCGGCCAGGTGCAGATGCTGGTGCTGCTGCACCTGCCCAGGCGCGGGGCGTCCGACGCCTAGTTGGACTCGTCCCCGTCATCTGCCCCGCTGTCCTCCTCATCGCTTTCACTCGAGGAAGAGCTTCCGTCGTCGGAATCTCCGTCGGAGGAGCTCTCCACGCAGCACTTCAGGCGAGTCCCGAAGTCTCCGAAGACTTTGACGGAGAGCAGGCCATCCTCCATTAATTTGAAGTAGAGGACGAGCCCCACCGTCAGGCTGTGGATGCGAGCGAACATCTTCCATCCACGATGGAGGTACATCACCTGAGGAGCCAGGAAGTCGACGTCGACCCGCGTGCCCCCATTCCCGCAGCCCCTCATGTGCAATCTGAGGGATTGGGGCGGGTCACGCTCCATCTCCCGAGCAAACGGGGCAGGAAGACGAAGACAGCGACGCGGAGGCCGGCGCGGCCTGATGAAGAACTCGCGGGGCTGGTCCCCGACATGGCCTTCCATCGGAAAAGGCATCATTGGCGGGGGTGAAGCCGGCGCGCCGCCCCGTCCTCCTCTTCCCCGAGCACCATGACCTCTGCCCCGGCCTCGCCCACGGCCTCGCCCCCTCCCCCTTCCCCTCGTGGCCGGCTTCACCACCGCGGGTTCAGGGGGAGGAGGGATGCATTGTCGAGCAGCGACCCTCGCCGCCACCGTCGAGGGACTGGGATTCCCTTTCTCCATGGCGAGTGAAAGGAAGAAGCAGAAGCAAGAGGAGATAGATGACAGAAGAGTGCGGGATGCCATCCCCCCTTCCCCCTCTTTATAGAGGGGCGGGGTCGGGGCTCGGCCGCCCCGCTCTGCCAATCCAGCCACCAGGGGCGCAGGGACTCGAGACCGACCCGCTGCCCAATCAGCGACGGCCCGGTTTCCCGCCTCCACCGCTTGCCACCCCAAGCGCATGAAGGACGCGTGGCGAACGTGCAGAATCAAGGGGACGGGTGAAG
>NC_057814.1:271182744-271202504 GCF_018294505.1 Triticum aestivum | reverse complement strand
GACCCGGCCCCGCGCAGTAAATGAGCCGCGCCTCCATGCCTCCCTCTTTTTATGGGGAAGGCGCGAGTCGCCTCTTTACCACGATGTGATGCATGCATGCGGAAACTGCCCCACGCATGCCGCCCGCGTCACGCGCACCCCTCCACGCCGCGCCACGCCGCACGCGGGTTGTGGGAGGCACAGCGCATGAAAAGTTTTACCGCGGTAAAAACCGCCCCGCCTGCCCGCGCATCGTTTTGGGCCTGGCCCAACAACGTGTCGCGCTTATGTGTGGCCCAGGACCGGGGGCTCCTGTCGGTGTACAAATGAAGGGGCGCACTTTTGTACCCCTTTACCTGTGCACGGGCAGTCGGAGCCGCGCCCACGGCCACACCAAGCAGAGCAGGGGAGGTTAACCAAGGTAAAACCAAAGACCGAGGCAGCCAGAGCAACGCCAAGACCAAGGACACGAAGAACCAGAGGGGCGGAGCAGTTTCCCCCGGCAAGACCCTTGCCGGGGACGGCCTCAGCAGCCCCGGCAAGGCCCTTGCCGGGGCAGCACGCCCAAACGCCAACGGAGCGAGCCACCCTTGAGCCCTCGTCCCCCAACGCCATCAACCATGTTGGGCCAGGGCTCGAGAGGCACCCCTGTGGTGGCATGCAGATCTTTGTGAAGACAAAGAACACTCAAGATCAGATGAGGATTAGAAGACGACGGCCCTCGGCAAGATCCTTGCCCAGGAAGGCCACTAGATCCCCGGCAAGGACCTTGCCAGGGACGACAGCGCGCCACGGCAAGACCCTTGCCGGGCCACCCGGCAAGGCCCTCACTGAAGACGCCAGCAGGTCCACTGCCAGGCCCGCACCAACAAAGTTTCCATCGCCGTTCGCATGCAGCTGCCAGCTCAACCAGCTGAGCAGACACCTGCGTGGCAACATGCAGCTCCCGGGCCAACTCGTCAAACGCCTGCGTGGCGGCATGCATATCTTCGTGGAGGCTCCACCACCGCGCCACCTCAGCTGCCTACCTGCCTACATGGCGCCGCATGCATCACTAGCCGGGGCGCGTGTCGAAGCGAGGAGGAGCGGCGACGGATGGGACGGGCCTCGCCCCCATCCCCGATAAAGCTAGGGGACACCTCAGCAGCGCATTAAATGTGTCTTGTCCTGTAATACGAGCGATAAGCTCGCAATACTGTTTGCCTTTCCACCTCCTGTATGCCACTGTGGCAGCCCCTTTTCGACTATAAAAGGAGGCCCATGGCGTACTGGAGGAGGATTCGGCTATTTGGGACCGCGCACCCCACCATAGCTAGTTCGAGAGCTCAAGAACTCTCTGAAATACACCCACCAAAGCAGGACTAGGGTTTTACGCATCCTCCCGGCCCGAACCTAGGTAAACGATCCTTGTGTTGATTACTAATCCCGCTCTTCTCGCAACCCTGTGCCCCCGGCAACCGTAGTAGGGATTCTTGTGATCCCGTAGGTGTCATTTCACACCGACACAAGTCCCCGCCGATCACCCATCTGGTGGCGGTTGTGGAGGAACAAGCCGAGAACACTTCTCCCCCTAAGCCGAGAACAAGCTATGTTCGGATTTCCGAGCCTGCAAGCCGGATACCCATCTTCCGGAAGAGACTCCATGTCCTCCGAACATAGAATCAGGTGTTGAGCATGAAACTCACCAGGACACTCCGAATCCTGGGCCAGTGACCTCGGAAATTCTTCAAACTCCGGATGCAATAGTGGGCCAGGGTTCGGATTTTAGCCCACCCACCCACCACAAGAAATATTCCCAAGCAATTCAGGTCCTCCAGACATATGCGACCTAATGTATGTGCGGCAGCAACCTCAAGAAACAGTCTATCACTTGTGGTCCAGATTCCTCCTTGTTAAAAAGAAGATTAAAAATTGATGCGATGACGACGCGGTGTCAGTTTTTTGCCGCAACTGTACGGACGAGGGAATCCTCAATCCCCTCAACCGCCACCGCATACTGCACTTCACAGATTTGGCACACATAGTACAGAAGTATTGCACAATGGAAAGCGCCTGGAAAGCCCAGACAGCCCGGTGGGAACCGCCTGCCTTTAAGCCACCCACCGGACGGGCAAAAAGGATGCACCCTCACGGGGCACCCGATCATCATACGATGGGAAAAAAACTAAAGCCCTTCACGAGACATAGAACTGTCCTTGATGAATTGCTCGACAAGCCCTGTCAGATACACACAACACCGAATACCGAACCAACACATAGACTCCGGGCATGTTGCGTACTCCGGCAGGTGGCTAAGAGCGGCGAGGCCATCCTCACGAACACTACCTGATAAAAGCACTCTTCGAAGGATGGCGATCTCAATGTCTTTATGGTCTTTGAGACCTTTTCTTCAAATAATTAGCGCAAAAGGGTGCTCAGCGACCTCGCCGAAGTCAACCAAGTAGCTGCAATAAATCCTTGGAACGATACAGCAATAACTTTTACTGCCAATGACGAACTGATACGTCCATTTTGCATCATGCTTTTATATCGATATTTATTGCATTATGGACTATTATTACACATTATGTCACAATACTTATGCCTTTTCTCTCTTATTTTACAAGGTTTACATGAAGAGGGAGAATGCCGGCAGCTGGAATTCTGGGCTGGAAAAGGAGCAAATATTAGAGACCTATTCTGCACAACTCCAAAAGTCCTGAAACTCCATGAAAGTCAGTTTTGGAATATATTAAAAATATTGGGCGAAGAAAGCACCAGAGGGGGGCCACTCCATGTCCACGAGGGTGGAGGGCGCGCCCTACCCCCCTGGGCGCGTCCCCCTGCCTCGTGGGCCACCTGGAAGCCCCCCGATACCCATCTTCTAGTATAAGGTGTCTTTCTCCCTGGAAACAATCATAAGGAAGCTTTCGGGACGAAGCGCCACCGTCTCGTGGCGGAACCTGGGCAGAACCAATCTAGGGCTCCAGCGGAGCAGTTCTGCCGGGGAAACATCCCTCTGGGAGGGGGAAATCGTCACCATCGTCATCACCATCGATCCTCTCAACGGGAGGGGGTCAATCTCCATCAACATCTTCACTAGCACCATCTCCTCTCAAATCCTAGTTCATCTCTTGTATCCGATCTTTGTCTCAAAACCTCAGATTGGTACCTGCGGGTTGCTAGTAGTGTTGATTACTCCTTGTAGTTGATGCTAGTTGGTTTATTCGGTGGAAGGTCATATGTTCAGATCCTTTATGCATATTAATACCCCTTTGATTATGAACATGAATATGATTTGTGAGTAGTTACGTATGTTCCTGAGGACATGGGAGAAGTCTTGTTATAAGTAGTCATGTGAATTTGGTATTCGTTCGATATTTTGATGAGATGTATGTTGTCTTTCCTCTAGTGGTGTTATGTGAACGTCGACTACATGACACTTCGCCATTATTTGGGCCTAGGGGAAGGCATTGGGAAGTAATAAGTAGATGATGGGCTGCTAGAGTGACACAAGCTTAAACCCTAGTTTATGTGTTGCTTCCTAAGGGGCTGATTTGGATCCACATGTTTCATGCTATGGTTAGGTTTACCTTAATTCTTCTTTCGTAGTTGTGGATGCTTGCGAGAGGGGTTAATCATAAATGGGATGCTTGTCCAAGGAAGGGCAGTACCCAAGCATCGGTCCACCCACATATCAAATTATCAAAGTAACGAACGTGAATCATATGAGCATGATGAAAACTAGCTTGACGATAATTCCAATGTGTCCTCGGGAGCGCTTTCGTTTATATAAGAGTTTGACCAGGTTTTTCCTTTGCTACAAAAAGGATTGGGCCACCTTGCTGCACCTTGTTTTCTCTTGTTACTTGTTGCCCATTACGAATTACCTTATCATAAAACTATTTGTTACCGATAATTTCAGTGCTTGCAGAGAATACCTTACTGAAAACCGCTTGTCATTTCCTTCTGCTCCTCGTTGGGTTCGACACTCTTACTTATCGAAAGGACTATGACAGATCCCCTATACTTGTGGGTCATCACGAACCAAGGGCCCAATCAGTCCGAGCACCAGCCGCTTTAGTCTTAAACCAAATCGTGGATGGCTTTCGGCTCACCAAAGTACTCATGGACGACGGCAGTAGACTGAACCTCATCTATGAAGACACGCTCGATAAAATGCAAATGGACAAGAGCCGCATCAAGCAAAGCAGTACAACCTTTCGAGGCATTATCCCCAGCCGAGAAGCGCGATGCTTGGGGAAAATTAAACTTAATGTAGTATTCGGCACGCCGGAGAACTACAGGACCGAAGAGTTGCTCTTCCACGTGGCACCTTTCAACAGCGGATATCATGCCCTGTTGGGGTGAGACACATTCAAGCCATACCCCATTACGAGTACATGAAGCTCAAAATCACAGGGCCTCACGGAGTTATTAGTATCACCAGTGATCCGGATGTAGCACTCCGCGCCGAAAACAAAACCGCATCCTTGGCCCTCGAGGCACTATCCGAGGCCCTTGCGGCCGGGGAGCAAACCACTCTGCGTTCCAAGGTAGACAGAGATGACGTAATCCTCGACAAGAGACCTAAGTCCACTTCTTTCAAGCCAGCAAATGAAATAGGTCAAATTTCAAGTTCACCCGACGGATCCGAACAAGACAACCTCCATTGGAGCACAGCTGGACCCAACGGTCAATGCCGCATTGCGTGCGTTCCTGCGCGAGAATTGGGACATCTTTGCCTAGCATCCTTCGGATATGCCAGGAATCCCACGCAGATTGGCCGAACATAGCCTCAACATAATAAAGGGGTTCAAACTAGTCAAGCAAACGCTGCAGCGATTTTCTGAACCCAAACGACAAGCTATGGGGGAGGAGCTAGCCAAACTACTTGAAGTCGGGTTCATCAGAGAGATCAAACACCCGGACTGGCTAGCAAACCTAGTCATGGTACCGAAGAAGGACAAATCCTGGCGCCCTTGTGTCGATTTCAAAGACCTCAATAAGGCCTGCCCTAAGGACCCCTTCCCGCTGCCCCGCATTGACCAAATCATTGACGCGACTGCAGGACACGATTCACTGTGTTTCCTCGACGCATACACCGGATACCATCAAATTAAGATGAAGGAATCCGACCAGGCCGCAACGGCATTCATTACTCCGTATGGGCCTTTCTGCTTCAACACTATGCCTTTCAGACTAAAAAACGCCGGCGCCACTTACCAACGCATGGTTCAAACATGCCTAGAAAAGCAAATTGGCAAGATGGTGGATGCATACATAGATGATGTAGTCATCAAGACTAAACATGTCGAATCATTGGTCAACGACTTACGCGTCACATTCGACAATCTTCGAACATATGACATACGGCTCAATCCGGAAAAATGCGTTTTCGGCGTTCCGGCCGGAAAACTGCTCGGGTTCATTGTTTCCAATAGAGGAATCGAAGCAAATCTGGCCAAAATCCGAGCCCTGTCACAATTGGCAATGCCAACTGACCTAAAGCGGGTCCAAAAACTAGCTGGGTGCGTGGCAGCTTTGAGCCACTTTATCTCCAGATTGGGAGAAAAGGCACTGCCACTTTATCACCTGCTCCGACGCACCGACAACTTTGAGTGGACGGATACGGCAGCAGCCGGATTGGAAGAAATAAAAACTTTGTTAGCAAGCAACCCAATCCTTGCCGCACCAAATGTCGGCGAACCTATGTTGCTCTACATATCTGCCACTCACCAGGTGGTGAGCGCGGTGCTCTTCATCGAACGAGAGGAAGAGGGACACAAATTCCCACTCCAAAAGGCAGTATACTATGTATCGGCCGTACTTACACCATGAAAATCCGATACCCACACTATCAAAAGATAGCGTATGCGGTCTTTATGGCATCCCGGAAGCTGCGGCACTACTTTCAAGAATGCTCGATCACGGTGGCTTCTGAAGTACCACTCAATGACATCATAAACAATCGGGACGCCACCGGCCGCATTGCCAAATGGGGTATCGGGCTCTTACCATTTGAAATAACATACAAGCCATGCCGAGCTATTAAATCTCAGGTGTTGGCTGACTTTGTCGCCGAATGGACAAAAGCCGAACTCCCTAAAGAGTACAGCACATACTCCAACTGGGTGATGTACTTCGACGGCTCTAAAATGTTAGCCGGATTGGGGGCTGGTGTCATCCTAACATCCCCTACAGGGGACACAGTCTTTTATGTATTACAAATCATGTATACAGACTCCAACAACACAGCCGAATATGAGGCACTACTGCATGGTCTCCGGATGGCTGTTTCTATGGGCATACAATGCCTCGAGGTGCATGGGGATTCGAACCTTGCAATATCCCAAATAAATGGAGAATTCGATGCAAAAGATCCATGGCCCGGAGGAGGAGCGCGATGTTGCAAAAGCCCGTTCCGCATTCTATCAACAACAGGCTCGGAGATACCAAAGTAGAGAAGTGTTGGCAAAGACTTATAACATCGGTGAGCTTGTTTTACGCCTCCCAAAGAAGAAAAAGGACAAGCTCAAACCAAAATGGTAAGGTCCCTTCATTATAGATGAAGTTCTCACTGGAGGAGCCTACCGCCTTCGCAATGAATCGGATAATCGCTTAGAGCCGAACCCATGGAACACTGCTCGGCTCCGAAGATTCTACGCATAAGTCCGGCCATACTTCTTTTTCGTTCCTTTTTCTCCTTTTCAACTTTTCTTTTTCTTCTCGTTTTAACACGTTTTCCAGGATGTGTTCGGATAAGCCGAACACTTGAAGGGTACACATCCTTAAATATACACACCCCACCATGACTAGGGGCTTCTTTAAGTAGAAGCTTAGTATTATCCCGAGCCTAGAGCTCACAATATATGTGTCGTTTGCTGATATACATCCTTTTTGCCATTATATGCACCTCTATGACTTAAGTTTTTGCCAAGCTGGGTTGCCTTGCTCCTGTGCTTATGCCCTACGTTCCCGATTGTTCGGCTAGGGCGTAAAGGAAGCACCTCTGCGATTGTTACAACCGGGTTATCTGGACATGTACCTCAGACAGGTGAAGCCGAAAGCTAGCATTCTTAAGGGAATAATTGGTCGGCAATCAAACAACAGATTTTTGCATTATTGTAACCACTTTAAACACTGCGAGATAGTTTTTTCGTATTACGGATCACACACCCCGGCACGCGTAATTATAGTATGCCAACCCAAGGAAAGGAACCCTTAACGGAACTATTTTCCTTGGAAGATATTTCTTACATATGTAATATAACATACATCCTGAACTCAAATTTTTGTCTATTCGAGCACAATGACTGGGTTGCCTGGTTTCCGGACATAGTTAATACTTCCTTTTCATTTCGATTAAGTATCCGGAAACACTCCACCATTTTGGTTTGGAGGTTAAAGCCAAAAGCCTGTGATGACAAAACCTTTCACATGTTCGGATAAAGACACATGTTGATCATAAATGTACATTAATACATTAAATCAAAAACCTATTCCTTATCTATTCCATCTATAAGACTGTCTAACCTATAGTCTTCCTGTGAATATTTCACAGCTATCATTACTTGGTCATACACCAAATTCAACGGAATTTCTTTCCCATCTGGTCCATGTGGTCCCACTCGGACCATATGATTTGGGTCAAGTTTAGTGAAGCGTGTCTTCACCATGGCCCAGGCTTCTCGTGTGCCTTCACGACAGGTGGATGTCTTCCATAGCTCGAAACGGCGCTGGGCACCTTTGAACAGGTTTGCCAGGCCCTCCATACTTTCTGGAGGGGTATCAGATGGCCATAAGGCCTTCACCATACTCTTTAAGGCTTTCCGAGCCCGAGCATGTACCACGGACAGCTCCTTTAGCACGTTGCCTTGAAATCCGGATACTTCCTCTTCCGGCCGGCCAGTTAGCAGACCTGCAGGAACAGAGTCATGGTATTCCAAATTATGGACAAAACATGAGCACCTAGGGTGGTTCTAAATAAGAGAGGAAGACATACCGAACATGCCGCCTTTCAGTTTCTCATTCTCTTTCTGAGCGGCCGATAACTGAGCCCTCAAGCTCTCTATCTCTTCAGATTGTTTGTCCTTTTCCTCCTCAAGATTTTTCTCCTTGGACGCACCCGTTGCGATCTTTTTCATTTCCGCTAGTTCAGCGGTGACCGCATTCAGTTGCGTCTGGTTTCTTTTCAGCTCCTGGGCTAGCATAGTGTTCTTTTCTTTCAGAACATGCAAATATTATCGATCCTTAAATCGGTTTGCTTCACCGCTTCAGGTCTCGGGGGCTACTGGCATATGACCATACAAATTGCATAAAGTTTTACCTGTATGTCCTTTGAGAACAACTGAGTGACTCCGGCAAGTCTGTCTCGAGCCGCTCGAATGTATGCATCCACCGAACTAAGTGCGGTAAATTCTTGCTCAGAAAAGGCCGGAGCGCGCATGCCCTCCTTCAATCGATGATGATTCATCATGCTCTCTACTTCGGAGTTCGTGACAGATACGTCGTCTGAATCCTCATGAGGCGGCGGAACTGGCATAGCATCGACTCCCATCCCAGTTGACGAGTTCGGCACCGGATTGGCTGACATTCGCTAGCAGGGCGCTTTCCCACCATCTGCCGCGTGTTTCTGCTGACATCAAGAAGAAAGGAGACTTTGAACAATCCAGACTCGTACCAGGGCATGTATTAAAGCGGACATACTTCTTGGACGGCTTTCAAGTTTCTGCAGCACTCCCGGGCCCTTTTCGTTTCGAACGATTACTCCGTGTAGAAGCTGCCCTGGTGGAGGTACGGGCCACCGAGCGTCAATCCTATTAAAATTCGGATCAGTATAATGGGCAAAAGTACAAATAGGGATTTCCTTTCAAGATCCCTCCGAATACTCACGATGCAGAAGGGATAGAGGCGGGGGTAGTCAGCGGTTGTAGCCACTTCTAAGTCGTCAAGGCTCGCTTGATAAAATACTCCATCATCGAACTCTATGTATATGTCCGGATCCTCGCAAAAGCCAGGGTCTCCATCACGGTTATGATCCTCTGGCTGTGGAACGGGACAGTGGACGTCCCCGGTCATCTTCCTCCATGACTATTTGCGGCAACAAAAGGAAAGTTTGATTAGTATCTGTAATAGCAATAAAATAACACAAACGATTGAAATCTTACCCATTCGATGGGGTTGTACATGGAGTAGCCTTCACGACAGTTCAAGCGGAGGAAATCTTCTTTCTCACCCTTATATAGATCGGCCAGATTGTGGCCAGTTCGGTTGTGGTATCTGGACCCTTCCGTTTGTAAGGGGACGCGTCATCTTCTCTGTTGTAGCACCATAACGGGGTTACTCTGGATTGGAGAGGCTGAACACACCTCTTTAGTGCAATGGCCATGACCTCGACTATCGAGAGCTCGGTGTGGGCCAGCAACCAAACCTTGCTGACCAACCTCTTTATCTCCGCACTGTCTTCTTCCTTGGGACTTTGGGGACGCCAGTTGAGGCGCTTCTTTAAAGGGGCATTGGAAAATTCAGGAAGGCCATGCTGTACTGGGTCTGGAAGTGGGACGTCGTCCATGTAGAACCATTCCGAAGACCACTGTGCGTATACCTCTTTGGGAGTTCCGATGTGGTATCCAGATCCGGCTATGTGCCATACTTCGGCGCCGCCCACTTCAAATATGGAACCTCCTTGATGGCGGGGGACGAGGCAAAAGAACTTCCTCCATAGTTCAAATTGGGCCTCAATGCCTAAGAACAGTTCACAGAGGGCAACGAAGCCTGAGATGTGCAGAATCGAACCTGGGGTAAGGTTGTGCAGTTGGATGCCATAAAATTCCAATAAGCCCCTGAGGAAGGGATGGACTGGAAATCCTAGGCCCCGCAATAAGAATGGGATGAAGCACACCCTCTCCTCCTTGTTGGGGTTGGGGAAATTTTCAGCCATCACATCCTTGCTGATTGAGGCCAAACCCGCTCGAACGGAGACTAGATCTGCGAGGGGAAGGTAGCCCTGCATCTGGAGTTGACTCAGCTGAAGATGAGGCATGGAGCAACTCTGCCAATCACCCTCTTGAGGGCCATGGGGGCGCGAAGAGGAGCCTGGAGCGCTGGCCATGTTCGAAGATTTTTGTCTGTAGCTAACCTTGGCAGTTTTTCCTTTGCGCGATGTGAGATGGCATTTGGGGATCTAAGTCTCCTTATATAAATGTCGTCCAAGCATGGTGAGGGGCTTATTTGCAAAAAAATCACAGACCGTTTGTATTCATTCGGTGCACAGAAATCGATGCGACCATAGGAAGGAATCATAAAGGCTGCACATCGAGGTCAGAGCCAGACTGTCGTCAATCTGAAGTATAATAAAGAACCCGCCTTGCAAAGCCGAAGACATAAGCCGGATACTACGTCGTCATTGAAGGCAAGTTCGGGGGCTACTAAACGAGTCCTGGATTAAGGGGTCCTCGGGCATTCGGGCTAGTGACATGGGCCGTGAAGATACAACTTAGAAGACCTTTCCCTGTGTCCGGATGGGACTCTCCTTTGCGTGGCAAGATTGGTGTCTGGATGTGTAGTTTCCCTCTTCTGTAAACCGACTCTGTGCAACCCTAGCCCCCTCTGGTGTCTATATAAACCGGAAGGTTTAGTCCGTAGAGGCTATCAGAATTCATATAGGCTAGACATCTAGGGTTTAGCCATTACGATCTCAAGGTAGATCAACTCTTGTAACCCCTATACTCGTCAAAGTAAATCAAGCAGGAAGTAGGGTATTACCTCCATTAAGAGGGCCTGAACCTGGGTAAACATCGTGTCCCCCGCCTCCTGTTACCTTCGATCCTCAAACGCATAGTTCGGGACCCCCTACCCGAGATCGGCCAGTTTTGACACCGACAAGCGCCATATCAGGCGCCAGAGAAGAAGGCCAAGAAGACGAAGGGCAAGGAGGCCAAGGGTGTTCCCTGCCACAATGGTCCTTCGGACACAATGTCCGGAGAGAGCGAAGCCCTCTCTTCCTGCGACGGAGACGAGGAAGAAGAGGAGGAGGAAGTGGAAAGAGACTCCCCTCATAAGGGGAGGAAGAAGAAGAGGGCGGCCTCCGAGGACCCAAAGGGAGAGGCACCCAAAAGAGGGAAGATGACCCTCCCGGACAGTTCGGACTTGGATTCCGAACTGGTCCCCAAGAGACCTCCTAGGGCGAAGCCCCTAGCCTAATCATAAGTATTCAGAAAGTTACTTGTTTACCTTTGGCCTTCCTGTTTCCATTATATAAGTTATTTCGTTATTTGCCTTTCAGCCCTCCCCTCGAGCTCCCACAAACTCCGTTATCGGAGGGGAACTCTCTGCCACTTGAAATCGCAGAGCGTGACACGCCGCCGCGAGCCCCCTCGCCTATCACCATGGAGGACACTGAAGTGTCATCCCGAAGGACCTCTCCCAGCCGAGGAGGGGCGAGCGAGGCCGTGAAGAGGGCCCGAGGTCAATACCTCGGTCGCTAAAGACCTAGGGGAGACGACCCCTATGACAAATGATGGCGGGGAGCCCCAACAATCCGGGCCCCAGCCGAACACCATTCTGGAGACCAACGCGGCTCCGTGATTGGACAAGCAGCCCCCTCCGAAAGAGGGGGGAGGAGCATCAGCTCCATCGGCGGCCTCCACCAATCCAGAGGCGCCTAACGCTCTGGAGGAAGCACTACAACGAGTTTCCATCATAGCGGAGCAACGCACCCTGATGGGTGCGGTGATCGAGAAGGTTCAGTCTGCTAAGAGCGGATTGAACGAAGCCTTCACCAGCCTACTGACAGGCTTTGAGGTATGCAACGTAATGTTCTAAAACTTTTCATACAGAAGAATAAACCTGTATATAGACAGTAGCCCCTGAGACTCTGTCCGGTTTAGAAAGAACCAGACAGAGGATCCATATAGTATTTAGGAGAGTGACATGATGTGCTGTTATTTTAACATGATTCCATGTTGGCGGCAACTGCCCAGGCCCCCAAAGTTTCCGAACTTAATTGGAAGCAGGTGGCCGATGAGGAAATCGATCGCATTAATAAGCGGTTCGACGAGACACAAGGTATGTGTATGATGTTGAAAAAGGAATTTACTTACATATCAGAAGTGATATGTATATTGAGAGGTTAACTGCTGGAATGCTTTACAGCTGGCACAGCCGAGGTCGAGACCCTCAAAGGCGCCCTTGCCCAAGCCAAGAAGGAGGCAGTGGCGAATAAGGCAGCCGCTGATAAAGCGGCTGCTGAACTAGCGGCCGAACAAGTTGCGCGCCGCCAACATGAAGCTCGGGTGGCCGAAGTCGAGCAGGAGCTGAAGGATGCCATCAACAAGTGCGAGACTTTCGAGCAGAAGACTACGACCCAATCATCCGAGCTTGCCAAGGCTCTCCGTGATGCCAAAGAGGCGCGGAGCGAGTCCCGGAGCCCTCGTGAAGAGATCCACCAAGCGAGGCAGAAGAGGCTGGTAAGGCCTTTCTTCTGCAAAGTATCTTTGGAGGTCAGAGGTACGTTTTGCTCACACGAGTGTGGAGTTCTCCATATGCGTTTGCGGATCTTCCAAAGAGTGTTGCCGATGCTGCACAGTTCTTCCGAGCTCAAGAGGGGAACTCGACCGAGAAGCTGTTATGGTCGCAGTATCTTGCGCTGGAACACCCGGTGCTTCTGAACGACCAGCTGAAGCAGCTGACGGAGCTGCATAGGGTGGCAGGCCTGGCCATGAAGGACGTAATAGTCCAACTCTGGCTGGTCGAGCCGATTCCTAGTAACTATTTCGGTTTGGTGAAGCGGCTCGTCGATGCGCAACCGCGGATTGATGATGTCAAGCACTCGGCTGGCATAGAGGGTGCCTGGAGGGCCTTCGCCCGTGTCAAGATGCAATGGGCGAAGATGAAGGCAACCGAAGTGACGACCGCAGGCCCGCCCGAAGGCAAAGATCATCAGAAGCCGAAGAGGTACTTCAATGACGTCCTGAAGGGGCCCGAATAGTAGAGGGCCAATGTTCTAAGGATGTAATATTTGATTAGATGTGTTCGGGTTGTAAAAACTATGTTATTAACCCATGTTGTGAGACATCTATGTTTGCGCCTTTTGTTTCAAGCTATTTTTCCTCCTGTGCGGCCGTTTATTGTTATGTTTCTGAAAGTTGCCAGTCGTCGGCTTCAGCCCCCATGTAGATGCTACAGGGGTGTTCGGCATGACGCGTGACCACGCTTTATCCAACGTCTTGGTCCATAAAGGAGGTTTCCGCGAGGTGAACCAGGCAATCGGAATTCTGCGGCTTTATTACTTTCACTTAGCCATAGGAGTTTGACTGTGGAGATAGGTACTAGCCCCTGGTGCTGTGCGGCTATCTGGACTATGGTGCCTTTTTCACGCTGCTGGACGAAGACCAGCCCCTCGTATAACATGGGGTGAATCGCTGATGATTTATGGTATAATACTAAGTCACTGAATTGCTAACCAGCTCTCACCTATCATGACAGTCAGTTTTCGGCTTTCTCTGCTGAGGTACTTTACCGGACGAACCAGAAATACAATCGCAGTAGTTATCCCTTTACTACCTTAGCCGAACGAGCGGAATGTAAGGTGGTAAGCACAGGAGCCGGGCAACCCAACTATAGACGAAAGACATGTTTCAGAGCCGATGCATATAATGTAATATCCGGGACGCCGAAGAGTTCCCTATAGGTGTTTGGACTTGAAATGTGCAGGGCCGAATACAACCCCCAGTGTTAAAGCCGGATTAAAGCACGTGTGGTAGTCTGAAGTAGGGAGGAAATACAGATGACAATATAAGATAAATGAGTACCAAACGAAAGTGGTGATCATTGCTTCCTTCATACCCTGATTAATACGTCGAGGCGTGTTATTACAGATAATGTCGTAAACACCGAGGCCATTTTACATGCCAAAAGTTTACACAAGGGAAAGGTTTACACAGGGCCTAAAAGTAGTGGTTTGAAGAACCCGATGATACCCTGCCGCACGTCTGCGTCGTTTCTCCTTTGTGAGAGGTCCCTTGAGAGGATGAATCGTTGGTCGTCTACAAGAAAGGGGAACCTAGAAAAGAGCCCCTGCACAACCATAGAGTAGGTAGATTTTTAATGAACTTGCAATGGAAAAAATAGTTAAGGTCTGAATAGGGTCAAGCCGTACTATAGACCTTTTTCCGTAGTGTGCCTCCGGCGCTGCCCAAGGTATTTTAAGTGCGTAATTATGTACGCGCGGTACGTATGTCACAACCTTACGGGGCGATCGGCGGAGGCTAAACTGCTATTCAAGCTCCGGATCCGCCGAGCTTTCGCGCTATAATGCGGATCGGACTCGCTTAGCGGTGTCATGGGTCTTGATGACCGATGAGATGTTCGGCTTAATGAGGCCGCCCTGTACCTCGGCTGTGAGGGCCGCGGTGTGCTCCTAACTACGGAGGGAGTGCTCCATATTTCGATTTACTATGATGACGCCACGTAGTCTGGGCATTTTGAGCTTTAGATAAGCATAGTGCGGGACTGCATTAAAATGGGCGAAAGCAGTTCGTCCAAGTTGTGCATGATAACCACTGCGGAAAGGGACGATGTCGAAGATCAATTCTTCACTTCAGAAGTTGTCTAGAGCGCCGAATACTACTTCCAGTGTTAAGGTACCCGTGCAGCGGGCCTCCACGCCGGGTATCACTCCTTTAAAGGTAGTGTTACTAGGCTTCATTCTTGATGGGTCGATACCCATCTTACGGACAGTATCTTGATAGATCAAACTGAGGCTGTTGCCGCCGTCCATGAGGAATCCAGTGAGATGGTATCCGTCGATGATGGGATCGAGCACCAGGGCCGCCGAACCTCCGTGACAGATACTGGTTGGGTGGTCTCAGCGATCAAAGGTGATCAGACAAGCCGACCATGGGTTGAATTTTGGGGCGACAGGCTCTACGGCGTAGACGTCCCTTAATGCGCGCTTGCGCTCCCTCTTGGGGATGTGGGTGACATATATCATGTTCACCATTTCCACCTCGGGGGGAAACTTCTTCTGTCCCCCAGTGTTCAGAGGGTGAGGCTCATCATCGTCCTCACTTTGAGGTCCTTTCCCCTTATGTTCCGTATTTAATTTACCGGCCTGTTTAAAAACCCAGCAGTTTCTGTTGGTGTGGTTGGCAGGCTTGTCAGGGGTGCCATGAATCTGGCAAGGCCTATCCAGTATTTCATCCAAATTGGATGGATAGTCCCTATTTCCTTTGAACGGCTTCTTCCGTTGACCGGGTTTAGAGCCGCTGAATCCGCCGTTTATTGCCGTATCCTCGGTTTCTTCGTTATTGTTCCGACGCTTGTTCTTGCTGCATCGTGGCCTTCCATTGCCATCTCTGACCTCAGAGGTGCAGGGGTTGCTGGTACTATTGCTTCTACGAGCCAACCAGCTATCTTCGCCCGCACAGAACCGGGTCATAAGTGCGGTAAGAGCTGCTATAGTCTTCGACTTTTCCTGACCGAGGTGTTGGGCAAGCCATTCATCACGGATGCTGTGTTTAAATGCCGCTAAGGCTTCGGCGTCTGGACAGTCGACAATTTGGTTCTTTTTAATTAAGAACCGAGTCCAAAGTTTGCGGGCTGACTCTCCGGGTTGCTGGACTATGTGACTCAAGTCATCAACATCCGGTGGCCGGACATAAGTGCCTTGAAAGTTGTCCCGAAAAGCGTCCTCTAGTTCTTCCCAACTTCCAATGGAGTTCTTTGGGAGGCTATTCAACCACTGTCGTGCTGGTCCCTTTAGCTTTAGAGGGAGGTATTTAATGCCGTGGAGATCATCTCCGCGAGCCATGTGAATGTGGAGAAGAAAATCTTCAATCCATACAGCGGGATCTGTCATTCCGTCATATGGCTCGATGTTTACGAGTTTAAACCCTTCCGGAAATTGGTGCTGCAATACCTCATCGGTGAAGCACATGGGGTGCACGGCACCTCTATACCGGGTGACATCGCGACGGAGTTCGGATGACATCTGTGTTCGGGGCTGACCCTGGGTTTGGTTATATTTGTCGTGTCAGGTCTGATGGCCGTCGTCTTGTGCTGGAGCACGTTCTCTTGATCCATAGATTGATTTGGTCTGGTCGTCTCTATTGGTCAAGTCCTGACGTAGGTCGTATGTGTAGACCGGAGCCGCTGTCTCTGTGCCTCTATGGTGAGGGGGGCGGGCTGGTGTTTGACATAATGAGCCATTTTATCCCATCCACATGGTGGTCGGTCCGGTTGATCAGCATGGTTGTATTTTGACGGTGTTGGATCAAAGGCCTCGTCGTCGAATTGTGGCAGCAGCCTGCGTTTGGCGTAACTTTTCGTTTGGCACTCAAAGCCATATCCTTCTTCGGCGGCCAAGACCTTGGTCCATCTATCGTTGAGCGTATCCTGTTCGGCTTGGAGCTGTTGCAGTTTCTTTTTCAGGCTCCACGCGGTGGCGATGAGCTGTCGCTTGAAGCGTTCTTGTTCAAGGGGTTCCTCTGGCATGATGAAATCTTCGTTATCGAGGCTAATATCCTCTTCGGAGGCTGGTAAATAGTTACTATCTTCTGAATCCTCGTGATCGACAAGTTCGTCGGGGTTGACTTGTCCCTCTTCCCTCTCATCTTGCTCGAACGCAGGTTCGACGGGGTGGTCGGAGTCTTTGGCATTGTCCAGAGTGTCATTATCTTCGGTGCCGGTGTTGCTTTCCTCGCCCGACGCGGTCGAGAGCGGCGTCACTGGCGCCGGTGCTTTGGTGGTTCATCGACGGGCTTATCCTCATCTGGGTCTTGAGTGCCATCGTCGTCCTTCTTCTCAGGCGTGTCCATGATGTATATGTCATAAGTAGAAGTGGCCTTCCAGCGCCCAGTGATAGGCGGTTTTGACCTGGTTCGGCTCCGGCATCGTCGTCCAAGCCATCGATGTCTTCGGAGGCATAGTCTAGCATGTCGGTTAGGTCCTCGATAATGGCTATTAAGTGGGTGGTAGGTGGGGCGTAAAATTCCCTTCTCTTAGAACCTAGTCCAAGCTGGGTGTAGTCCGGAGGTGACACTTCCGTGATGGCGAGAGATTGCATTAGGTCCAGTGTTTCATTTAAGAGCGAAAGCTCGACGAGCGTCTGAGGACCTGCGGAGCTAGGTTCGGTAATAACCACTTGACCGAGCCCGGTGGACGCAGACCTCGAGAGTTCAGAGTTGACGTCTAGAGGCGAGTCCGGCTTCTCGATGATGGGGAGAGTCCCATTTGACTCCGGGTCCACTGACGACATGGTCGCACCTGGGTCTTCGGCTAGGGGCTGCGTAATGGGAGAGAGTCTGGCGGGGTTTATCCTCCCGTCTTCGGACGATGTGGTCCGCCTCGGGTCTAAGGCCGAGGCGGGCATGAGTGTCGACCCCTGAACGAAATCTGATGGTGAGGCCGAAGGGCCTCCTTCGTATGGGCGGGGAGCGGCAGTCAAGGCCGCGAACCCCTCGAAGATCAGATCTCCTCGAATATCAGCGATGTAGTTCAAACTTCCAAACCTGATCTGGTGACCAGGGGCGTAGCTGTCGACCTGCTCGAGGCGACCTGTCGAGTTGGCGTGTAGCACGAAGCCGCCAAACACAAAGAGTTGACCAGGCAGAAAGGTCTCCCCGGAAACAGCGTCGTTGTTGATAACGAGGAGAGCCATCGATCCTTCTATTGACAACATAATGGAACTCTCAATGAAAGCACCAATGTCGGTGTCAAAACCGACAGATCTCGGGTAGGGGGTCCCAAACTATGTGTCTGAGAATCAATGGTAACAAGGGAGAATGGGGACACAGTGTTTACCCACGTTCGTGCCCTCTTAAATGAGGTAAAACCCTACGTCCTGCTCGATTGTATTTGATGAGTATAGGGGTTACAAGAGTTGATCTACCTCAATATCGTAATGGCTAAACCCTAGCTGTCTAGCATATGATTATTCTGATAGCCTCTACGGACTAAACCCTCCGGTTTATATATACACCGGAGGGGCCTAGGGTTGTACAAGGTCGGTTTACAGAGAAAGGAAATAACATCTCTGGATACCAATCTTGTCGTCCACGCATATAGGAGTCCTATTCGGACACGGCGCATAGTCTTATGTTTTTATCTTCACGGCCAGTCAGTCTGGCCCATATCGAATAGCCCGGACACCCAACGACCCCCTAATCCAGGACTCCCTCAATGGTTCCGGAGAAGTGCTTCATCTGTATGCTCTACACAATAAGCCTCCTGACAAAGGTTGGTACTGGCCCACGGATTTCATCCATATGATTGAGCTTTGTCATCTCTATTGGTGTTGTGCTACTGTTTAGATACAGTCATGAGAAAGTGGTACTGTCCTCGAGAAGTGCTTCATCTGTGATGTTTTAATTATTTCATTTCCTTTTTTTTCAAGCAAACAGGGATGCAGCATTTAGTTGTTCTCTTGCCTTTGCACAACAGGATCATCCTCTTCATAACAGAAGGAAGCAGTTGAAGGATGGTTACATTACTGCCCACAAGAACAAACTAACTTCAGCTCAGAAGGACTCAGGATCTCCATCTTTGTTGCTGTGACAGCCAATTGTTGTTTTAGGATTCTTTCTGATGAGTTCCATTTTTTAAATGTTTGCTCTGCATGGATCATGTAGGTTGCCCGTTTAAACTGTCAATGCATAGTACATTTTTCTTTGTACTAATCACTTCTTTTGTATTTATGCAAATAGGGGTGCTTAGCTTGATTTCAAGGGGAACTGCACAAAATGTTCTCGAATACATCGAATATTCTCGAATCATTCATTTCCACCACAAGAAAGGAGGTGCCAATATGTTCAAGGCGTTGCAACATATAAAAGGCGAAATCATACAAGCTACGTGCAAATTTGGTTGATTTTGGTGGAACTGCACAAAAAGAACAGCTGGTTTATTTAGCACGAGGTGCCATGTCAATCTCCGAACTGATGGCAAACCCCGCCCCTTCCACAATCTTAGGCATTTGATTTTTTGGAATGGGAAAACCTTGTCAAAGTTTGCTCATTGATGTATGCAAAACAACATACATTTGACCTTTTAGAATGGGACAACCTTATCAAATTTTGCTCATTGATGCTAGCAAGAAGACATGTGTTTGACATTTTCGAATGGGACGCCCTTTGCTGTCAACAGCATCGATTGATTTTTATTTATTATTTCGTTGTGAAGTAAATATTGGCTCTGACATGTGAATCGCTGAGATGCATAATCATCGATTGTTTTGAATGTTCTCTATGAATTGCCAGGCCTATGTGTTTAATTGCAATGTACAGGAATGCTAAAAAGCTGCTCAAACTTTTTGTATTCCCTATGTTCCTTTTACTTCGCATATGAGATTTCTTTCAAGTCAGTTGATTTTACATTGTGAATGTTGATACTTTTTTCTATAAGATTGGTCAAAGTAGAGATACTTTGACTTCAGAAAAAACTTATATGCAGACCAAAAAGGACCGGAGGGAGTATGTGTGAATGTTGCAAACGAGGTGATCACCCTGGGAATAATGCTAGTACGTATTGTTTTGCATGTTCATCCAATGCCAGTGATACAAGAATTCGAACTAATCGAACTAAATTCATTCATACACGGCCGGATTTCTTATAAACATGCCGGATTTCATTACATTTCATACATTCTTCAACTAAAAAGGGGTGCGTTGGAGGTATAATTAATTAACCTAAGCTACCCACCCGTGTCAGGCTCAGCCGAATAGAAGCTTCAGTGACTTAATTGCAGTTGCAGTTGGGTCACTGACATGTGGGCCAGATGCCTGTTGGGCCCACATGTCAGT